>NW_027495105.1:0-242651 GCF_021521415.1 Bidens hawaiensis | reverse complement strand
GACAGAATACTTGTGTGCTCGAAGTAAAAGTTCATTCAAATCTTAGTGATTTTGCAAATTGTGTGTAACTTTTGTGCTGTGTGTTAGTCCTCTGTGCTTAAATGACAAAATGTGTTTCAAATTTGACGCAAACTAAATTTCTTGAGAAAACTAATTATTGACACATAAATGTTTTTGACTAAGCAAACAGTTTTTTGGTGAACACATAAGAGATATGATAATAATCATCCAGTTCCAAGCTTTAAAGAAGCTGAAAAATGTTTATGTGGAGATTGAATTCAACCAAAATGGGAAATGATAGTATATTGTTTAATCTCCTAACCCACTGATTATAGGCTTAAAAGATTTCTGTTCAGTAAATTAACAATTTGTGTGGTATCTTCTTATGAGTGTAGTGACATACGTGACACAAACATAATGAATATGCTAAGTCTGATGTGGTGACTTATTTGAAGATCAAGGTATGTTTCCTTGCATATCTCTCCGAATGATAGGTAGAAAGGCAACTACCCAATCATACACGAGCCTGTTGGTGTCTGGTCGCACAAATATTTACAAAGTATCTGAGCAAATATAAGTATAGCTATATAAAAGCTTGTCAAAAGAAAAAGAAAAAAAAAAGAAATATATGAAATAGAAAATTGAATCAACTACAAAATTTTAAAAATATTATAAGTTCTCAAATAATAATTTATCATGACTTAAGGGGCACTACGAGAACTACAAGGGTGGGGCATTCAAATAAGTCCTAAACACCCTTAATGTAAGGCATGTAAGTCCGGATGACATGTAAGTCCAACGTTCAACCTTATACTCTGATATCTATATATATTTTAATAACCTGCTGATAAAAATTAATTTTGATCAAGGCATCAGGGGGTTGAAGTCAAATTAGGGTGATTGGAGAAAGCTAAATACACTTTGAGAAGAGATGAGGGACAACCTAAAGTCCAAAATGTAACCATTCTTCACTTAAGCGTTAATTGAACTTTAATCATATAACAAGTGTCATGATAATCATTCTAAGTGCCACCACCTAATGTCAACCTGACTTAGATCATAATAAGGCTGACTATGATATGGCGTGAAAGATTTTGGACAATCTGATCCCAAGTTGAGATCTCTCCAAAATTGTTTTGATACGAGTCTCTAACTGGAATTTGATCTCTTATTCACCTTAAACCAAATGCTTAACTAAAAACAAGTATTCAAATGATATATCTTTTGGTTTTAAAGCAATGTTTGAGTATGATATCTGTCTTGGTATTCGAATGTGATATTTGTCTTCTCAAATGCAATCTGTTTCTGTTCTAAGTGTTTTTGAGTATGGTCTAGGAATTAGAGTATACTTCGAACTCACTTCTTAATGGGATAGCTTACTTGTTGCTCTTCGAGCACAGAGATATGCTTGGAAACCTTTCACAAGTGTTTCGATCATGGATATCCTATTTGTTGCTCTTTGAGCACAATGATATTCTCTATACTTTATTAAGTATCTCGAGCATAGATATCTCAATTGGAGTCTTTCGAGCATGCATGTACTTCACGAGCAAATGTTATGCAATGATAGATTTCTAAGTGTTGTCAAGCATGTATATACTCTTCGAGCATTGGTGTTCATTGAATTATCTAAGTGTGTTCGAGTGAGGGTTAAACTGTTTGAAATATGTCTCGAGTATGAAACTGAACTGATCATTACTTATGTCCCTCGAGCATATGTACTAAGTGTTGAAAAATGTTAAGTTGTTCGAGCATGGGTGTGCTTATGAGCACAACAATATACTTGAGCATCTGCGACCTGACATTGATTGGTAAAGATTTTGGTTAAGTGACTCAAGCATGGGTGTGCTCGAGCACAAAATCTCAGACTATCAGAATATCTTAAGTCCTGCTCGAATATACTCAATTCAAGCAAGCCTATGAACAATATTCTTTGTACGTCGAGCATGTACTTGATTATGTACTAGAGTACATTGGGAGACAGCTGTTCTTTTGGCTGTATGTTCGAGCAAGGGAGGTACATTAAAATTTGAATTAAAGACAACTTTCGTGCACTAGACGACAAAATCGCACTGTACTAACCAAACATTCGGTATAAAAGGGGGACTTAGAAACTTTTTCACACATTTCATTTCCCTCTCCTAAACCTAATTGCAAAACCTCTTGCTCGTGTATCCCCTGTTTACTCAAATTTTAAATTCCTACACGATTATACTTTGAACTTAGCCATTAGCTCTGTTTCGACTTCGGTAAGATATCGCTATTCAATCATCGTCTCACTGATTTTGTAAATAGGGTTTCTAATTGAATTCCTTACTAATGGTTTACTAGTTTTTGCAGGTATGCATATTACTACGGAACAGGTTACTGAAGACGCTACTCCTCTCAAAACTACTCTCGATTATTGTTTCTGCTTCTATGTGTATTGACAATTCTCTTTTATTTGCAGAACTAATGGCCATGAATTTGAAAAGAGGCATAATATGTGTGCCCAGTTGGAGGTGACGACGACAATAGGGAAGTGGAACTTATGATAAACTTCTTGAACAACTCCAATCTGAGGGTTGCCCTAACGGACAGTCCCACAATTTACAGGAACCATATTTCAGACTTTTGGGAATTGACCACATATGTGAATGACATTAACGGGGAGAGAATTGAGGCCTCTGTCCAAAACCACAATAATGAAGTGACAGAAGGATCGATAAGAGAAGCATTGAACCCGAGTGATAATTTTGGGGATCAACCTTCCTACTCTGTCTCAAGGCTTACAAGAATATTTCAGGAAACCATGGGATATCAAGGGATTGTTAGGGAGGGACAATTTCAAAAAGGCATCTTCCTACTAATCTACAGGTTTCTAATCCATCATGTCATTCAATCTTTGTCTCCAAGGAGAGGGACTTGGACTCTTTTGAGCAAGGAGCTTGCTACCTTGACCGTCGCCGTTCTGTACCAACAACCATTCAATGTGTCAAGACTCATATTCAATGGTTTTGTATCAAATGCTGAGAAGGAGGTAGACCAACGGTTCTTGATGTATCCCAGGTTTCTTCAAATTCTCCTTAATAGATCATTACAGAATCTTCAACTGTCAGGCGAAGTATTGAGATTACAAGATCCAAATATCAGTCAGAGAATGAAGGATGCCAGAAGCAACTTTGTTGACAATGCTGATTGGAATATTCTTCCATGGCTGCTTGTACCTGCTCTAGGTGCAATTGATGTACATCAAACTCCAGGTAACAGTGATAATGAAGACGATGACAGTGAAGCTGATGACAATGATGGTGATGATGATCATGATGCTGGTAATGATGACCAAGGAGATGGAGGTGTTGGCGCTGTTGGTGAGCCTGTGAATGAACTAATTGCTCATGAAGAAGAGGTGGTAGAAATTTGGGTGGCAATGCTGAGGTGAATGAACCTGTGCTTGATCCTGTTGACAATGAGCTGTCTGTATTTACTGGTGCAAGATCTGATATTCAAACTAAAAATCAGGAGGGTAATCAAGGACCAGAGTTTAAGGTGACTGATCCAGTTAATGAACCGGTTGAGGGTACTAGCAACATTTTACCTGAGCCCATAGATGAAGATAACTTTATCGCGAATGTGGTGTCAAATGTTACCAACACCATTCAGAAGATTACTCCACCAGATTCCCCAGACCCAATAGTGGACAATGCAGATACTGAGTCAATTGACTCTGACCCAGCACATGATGATATCACATCCTCCCCCGCTACCACTGATCCCATCCACTAAGACCCTAAACATGTTCAAGACACACAGATTCAAACACCACCCATATCTTCCATCAAAGAAACAATCATATCCACACCACCTTAGTCCCCATCAGCCAAACCTACTAAAGATATACATATCCCAACTCCACCGATATCTCCTGTTCAAGAAACACATATTTCTACACCACCAACCTCACCTATCAATGGCACCATTCCTATTGAAGCCACTCAATCTACCCAACCCATTCCTTCAGAACATGAAACATACAAATTACCATCTCTAAAAACCTCTGAACCTGAACCCTTCTCTGAACCTGAACCAAAACCTATTCAAGAAACCCCACCATCTAGTCCTAATGGCTATGATCTTATCATAGAGAATGTAGAACTAGAGTTTGAAAACATCATGCTAAAGGTGACGAATGCATTTCTGGAAATCCGGAACAAGGCCCTTGAAATAGCCCTGCAACAGGCTCTGCTGAGATTTCATACCCTGGAGCACTTTGAGGTTGAGAAGATCTCAGATGCACCAAAATAGGGGGGAGAAACATGAAGATACAGAGGGTTTAAGGATAATTGAAAATATATATGCAAGCTCGGATGAGGAGATTGTGGAAACTGGACATGCTCTGAATATGATCAATCAAGAGTATGAGGGAGATGCTGGTGATGAGGGGGAGTCTGAAAATGTAACGCCCGTTAATTTCCGACAAAAGGTTTAATCTTGTAGTGTTATGTACACCTTTCGTGCTTGACCCGGCATTCTCCCGGGAGCACCTTGCAACCCTCGTAAACGTTTCTCACTTAACTTTTCTAACAAATTCGATCTTTAGTAAAGTGGAGGGGCTAGTATGTATTATTATTATATTATTATACAAAAAAAAAAAAAAAAAAAAACCCTAACCCTAACCATCTAGGCCGATCGGCACCCCCCCCCCCCTCCCTCCCCCTCTCTTCTCAATTTTGTGCAAGACCAGCCCATCTCCGGCCATCCAAAGTTCAATTCCAAGTCGGTATTAAGTGTCTACAACTCTTTTTCACCTTAATTGATCATATTAACGCGCTTATTGGTCGTTAGGATTGAGTTTTGATTATAACAATTTCTGACAGATTCATACTCGTTTATTGTAGGGCCTGTAACTTGATGATAATCCATTGTATTTGATCAATTCTCCTTTCCATGATGTTATACTTTGAGTCTAGTTTCCAGAAAGGTATAATACGTAATTTTTGGACGAGATTTGAATACTTTTATGATTTTATAAGATCGAGTGTCAAAGCTGATGCCGGATGACGGATTCCGGTCTGTCTTCCCGACATCATAACCCTTTTATGACAAGTCTAAATTGGTTGGTTACACTTCTGAAAGTTAATATTTTGAGTTAGGAACCAAACCCAATTGGAATCGTTTAATTTGGCTGGGTAATGAATTTTATAAAAATAAAACCATTTTGTTGCGCACTGAAATAGCTGCACATACCTTTCTGTGTTGGAGGATTTTTATTATTTTTGTGTCCACTAGAAAAATATAATAAAAATAGTTTTATAAACATAAGATATTTATGAAACTCTGGTAAAAATTTAATAATTTAATTCCATGGTTTTCCTATGTAATAAAATACATCTTTGCATGCTAAAATCTGCATGTTATATTCGTTATTGATCGATACGTTCCTTTTAGGCTTAACCGGTGGCTGCCCTTTCTCGCATCTTTCGGGGCTGTTATAATTGAAGTTCGTGCGCCGTCATCTTCTTAGTATGTCTAGTACAATATACTTTAGTCTCATGAGTTTTGGCATTCGTTAGATTGGTCAACTGTTGATGAGGTGAAAACTAGGTTTCGGTTGTCTAGTTTTGTCAATTGTTGCGTCTAGCGCGTTGTTTGAGGGAATTAACAACCAATTCAGATGTTGTAGCCTCGATATGGTTTGTTGGATGTGAAAAAAACTATATTTTTATGTTATTGGGGCTGAATTGGTTGTCGGTTACTCAAATGAGTCGGTACGGTGCAAATTCGCGTTTATTGGTAATTTGTGCATCGTGCTTGCGAATTACCGACCCATCCAACTCGTGTAGCGTCGTGTGGACTTGTTGGCTGTGATTTTACTAAATTTGGTCCACACGGGGCTGAGTCAGTATCTAAGTGCATAAACAACCCGTTAACGCGCGTATTCGATAAAGTCAACAACTTTCGGGGGTAAATTGAGAATCCTTTGTCCCCGGAATTAACTAAGGGTGGTTTTGGTAAATACATGGCCCGGGGGCTGATGTAATTGGATTTGGTAATGTCAAGGCTTTAGGTCAATCAAATCATGTCAGAACGTCTCGTAGGATAAGCGAGTCGGTACGTTTAGTTAGTAATCTTTGTTTGCAATCCGACATGCTTGTAAACTGTGGATTGGCTTTGAATTTCTCATACCTATTGTTATTTGATTGGCTCGTTTCAGGTGAGTTCATGATGCCCTTTTTACTCTTTTTACTTTTGGGCTAGCATGCACACCTAAGTGTTTTCTTACTTGATGAAATGTTTTAAACGGATGTATATAGGCTTGCTAGTATATGGTAGGCCTTGGGATGTTAATATATATATATATACATATATATATACACATTATTGTTTGGCCTCTATTTGGTGATGTTGTAGTCGTTTCGACTACTGAATGTTGTGTATGCCTACTTTGTGTTTGCATACGAATGGATAGTGATCTTGGTCGGGCCAAACTATACGACTCAGGTTCTTAAATCCTGTGGCGGGCCCTGAAAAGCCCGTGAGGGGGGAGGCTCGTGTGGCATGATCATCATCGGATGTTACGTGTTTGGGTTGTACGTGTGCTCGACCCTGAATGTTATACGTGGATGTTATACATATATATTGTTTTATATATGGGGATGTACTTGAAAGGATGTTTATATATATATATATATATATATATATATATATATATATATATATATATATATCTTTGTATATGTATGTATGAGAATGTTTAGTCTTCGGTAACGATGACTTAGTGGATGCACTCTTTTTACTTTAAAAACTTTTGGTATACGTGTTTGGGTTGTACGTGTGCTCGACCCTGATGTTAGTATTTGGATGGAATTGGTAGGGATATAAATATATGGATGTATATAGATATCTAAGTACGAATACTTAGTGTTGATGGTGGCCTAATTGTTCGTATCTCGTATTATATTTTAGACTCTTGGAATGTTTTATAAACCCGTTTTTATATTTAAATCCTTGGAATAATTTATTTTAATGTCTATTATTAAAACTTGAACTCACTCAGCTCAAGCTGACTTTGTGTGTATGTTAGTGTGAGTTTTCTGGTTTAGAGGAGGATGCTTACCGCTTGGTCGTGCTCAAGACTACTTGGACGGTTGAAGGCATAACTAGTCGGAGATTAATACGCAAACTGTTTTCTTTTCATTTATTACTTTAAACATTTAAATTATGGTTTTGGGAACTTGGTTTTAGTACTTGTGATTTTCCACTGTTTATTACTCTAAAACGATTTTTAATGAGATGAAATTGTTTGACTTTAAATTTTTGAGAATTTTTGTGATTACCAACTGTAGGATTCCCGGGATTCGGGGTCTTACAGATAAGGAAGATGAAACAGAAGAAGATAGGTTGAAAAGAAAGCAAAAAGGGAAAGGGATTGCGTACACAGACGATGATTTACATCCCAAGTCTCTACACAAGGTGCAGTCTGGTGATGACATACTTCTGAAAGACAATGTAATTGATCCTGATATGGCTAAAGTAGAGTCTGTCAAAACAGCCACCAGACTTATGAATGAAGATTTGGATTCAATAATCTAAAATGATTAAGAATATGAGGAGGAAGTTCCCCAGGAAGTACTTGAAGCATTGATGAATATGAGAAAGAAGGAGGAGGAAGAGGAAAGGTTGAGAAAAGAAGCTGATGATGCGATTAAGGCAACGTTGGAGTCTTTAAAAGCAACACAGATTAGTGAACAAAATCCGACTGAACAAAATAATGATTAACAAGAGCCCATTCAAACTGAGCCAGTAATAACCGAACTTGAAAATGAAGAACCTGAACCAGAAACACCTAAGGAACAAGAACTCGGTTTAGGACCAGTCAACCAAGAAGAGGATGAAACAATTGAGATATCAGCAAGTACAATGGTAAAGGTAGTCATAATGAAAGATCTTATAAACATATTGAACAAGCCAGAATAGCATCATCCTGAGATAGTAGAGGCTGCGAAAAAGGCACAGAAAGATTTCATAAACTTAAGCAAATGTTCAGAACCAGTAGTTGAAGAGCTTGCTGACACTACTGAACCTGTGATTAATGAAGTGACTGAAGAAGATGAAGAAACACCTGTGCAAGAATTAGTGGTTGAAGAGATAGTTTATAAAGAACCTGTAAATCAAATCAATGAACCTATAATCACGGAAACTGATGGTGATGAAGTGCTAAAGAATTTGAACGAAAAACCAATTATCACTGAGCCAACAGAACCCGAAATTGAAGCTGGGGGGGTGAAAAGAAAGGAGACAACTGACGTGGAACTCCCAAAGGCAAAAAGACAAAAATCTGTATACAAACGAGATCTGAAATCCAAATTTGTCTTCAAGTCCCCTGAACCTGAAATTGAAGAACCAATAATTGGGGCACTTCATATGTAACGCCCATTAAATTCCGGTTCCAAGAGTAAAGCTTGTAAAGTATGTATTATTCTCGGGATTTAAACGACGTTTCTCGGGAGCCTTTACGTCATCCCGGTACGTTAAAAATTATGTAACTTTCCACCCCAGTTGCTTCACACTTCATACTGGAGGGACTAGAGTGTAATTTATTTTATATCATAATATTAAAAAAAAACCCTAACTCCTAACCCTATTCAGTAGCCGATCGGACCTCAAGACCCCCCCCCCCCTGCTCGAAAATCTTCTGTCCAGCCGTGTTTAAACCGTAAAAACTTCAATTCAAGGTCGGTTTTATGGTTCCCCATGTCTTTTACACCTTAATTGATCATATTAACGCGCTTATTGGTCGTTAAGGTTGGGTTTTGATGATAACAGTTTGCTGACAGATTCATATACGTTTATTGTAGGGTCTCTAACGTGATGATAATCCATTTTTTTTGATCGATTCTTGATTCCATGATGTTCTACTTTGAGTCTAGTTTCCAGAAAGGTATAATACGTAATTTTTGGACGAGATTTGAATGGTTTTTATGAATTTGTAAAATCGAGTGTCAAAGCTGATGCGGGACGACGGATTCTGGTCTGTCTTCCCGATGTCATAAACCTTTTTCTACAGGTCCAAATTGGTTGGTTCCACTTCTGGAAGTTAGTATTTTGAGTTTGGAACCAAACCCAATTGGAATCATTTAATTTTCCTGGGTAATGATTTTTATAAAATAAAACCATTTTGTTGCACACTGAAATAGCTGCACATACCTTTCTGTGTTGGAGGAATTTTTATGAATTTTGTGTACTCTAGAAAAATATAATAAAAATATTTTTATAAACCTAAGAAATTTACTAAAGTCTGGTAAAAATTTCATAATTTATTTCAAAGGTTATCCTATATAATTAAATCCATCTTCGCATGCTAAAATCTCCACGTTTTACTTGTTATTGATCGATAAGTTCGTTTTAGGCTTAACCGGTGGATGTTCTATTGTGTTCTTTTCGGGGCTGTTTGAAGTGAATTTTTGCACCACAATCTTCCTAGGTATGTCCCGTATATCATACTTAAAGATCATGTTCATAGGTGTTCGTTAAGTTGATCAACTAGTCGTAGTTTGATTGTTATGTTCGGTTGTCTAGAATTGTAGTTTGGCGTGTTTAACGCGAGGGTTGAAGTGATTAACGACCAATTCAGCTCGGGGACACTTGGTTTGATGTACGGGCTGTTCAAAATTCATTTTTATAAGTTATGGGGCTGAATTAGTTGTCGGTTACTCCAACGGGTCGGTATAACGCGCAATTGTGTTTATTGAATAGTTGGTGCGTTGTACTTGCGGGTTACCGACCCATTTGACTCGTGTGGCGTCGTGTGGACTTGTTGGCTGTGATTTTATCATAATGGGTCCACACGGGGCTGAGTTGGATGTTAACGGCCTAAACGACTCCTAAACGCGCATGTTGGTGTCACCTAGTCCTCCCGGGGGCAAATTGGGAATTATTGTTCCCGGGAGTACCTAAGGGTCGTTTTGGTGAATGTGAGACCTCGGGGGCTATTGTGATTAAGTTTGATGAGGTCGAGGGTTTAGGTAACTTGAACCATATTAGAACGTCTCGTAGGATAAACGAGTCATCTTGATGTCATTAGTATTGATTGAATGTAAACCAACAGGTGAGTATTGATTGAAAGGATTCTCTAGCTCGTGGTGAATCCGCGTCATGTGTCAGGTGAGTTCTTGATGCCCCGTTTAACTCTTTTTAAGTTTTGGGCTAGCATGCACACCTAAGCGATTTTGCTTGATGAAATATTTTAAAATATTTTGCATAGGCTTGCTAGTATTGGAAGGCCTTGGAATGTTATAGAATGTGTGTATGTATATATATTATTGTATGGCCAATATTTGGCGAATGTTGTAGTCGTTATCGACTATGGAATGTTACGTATGCCTACTTCGTGTTTGCATGCGTTGAATGGAATGTTACGTGTTGGGGTTGTACGTTTTCTCGTCCCTGAATGTTATTATTGAATGTTATTTATATAAATATATTTATATATATAGGAATGCACGTATAGAGATGTTCATACGTAAGGATGATTATTTATTAAATGTGATGACCTAACTGATGTATTTCCGTTTACAGTTTTAAAACCATTGGAATGATTATTAAGACTTTTGTTACTTATTTAAAACTTGAACTCAGTCAGCTTAAGCTGACTTTGTGTGCATGTTAGTGTGAGTTTCAGGTTAGGAAGAGGATGCCTTATCGCTTGGACGTGCACGAAGCTACTTGGACGGTGAAGGGCATACGGGACTTGAAGACTTTATTATTAAACATTTCCTTTTAAAAATTTTATTAAAGATAATTAAGTTGGTTTTGGGCAAAATTCCCGGGTTTGGGGAACTTATTTTATTATTTACGTTTTCCGCTGAATTTTACTCTGAAATTGGTTGCTTAATTGAATGATTGAATTTTTTTAGTTTAAATATTTTATAAGTGTTTTGTATGATTACCAACTGTGGGGTTCCCGGGGTTCGGGGCCTTACATCATAATCTAGATGAAAAGTTTGATGAAAATGAAGATGAAGAAGAGAGAGGATCGAAAGATGTTGAGAATGAGGATGAAGATAAAGCTTATTTAATAAGTATTGACTATGACTTGAAATATCTTCAAAGATTATCAAAAGAAGACATTGCCAAGGAAGCTAAAGGATGGAAGAAGAGGGAAACAAGGAGAGAATTTTTAATCAAGGCTGGACACAAGACTGCTTTCCTAAATCTCCAACCATTTGACTCTATTGACAAAATCTACAAGAGAGCTCTTGTAGATGACATTGCTAGTTTTGTAGAAAAGGCAAACAAAAGGAAAAGATCAAGTGATGATGCAGAATATGAGACTATCAAAGCCAAACATAAGGATATTCAATTTTTGCAAGTTCATGGATTTGAATATAATACTCTAGTCAGGCTTTCTCTGGAAGAATTAAAAAGGAAAGTGCAGAGTGTCAAAGACTCTCGCAAAAGTCAAAAGAGTGCTGATAATCTTGAAAGAGAAAAGAAGTTGAAAATGCAGAAGGAAAAGGAAATGGAAGAATCTAAAAAGAAAGAAGCTGAGGCTAGAGAATGGTTCCAAGATCCTGAGAGAGTCCAAACGTTGAAGGAATTGGTTCTGAACAAGGGCATGACTGAAGAAAGTTTATTGAAATGCCTCATGCTCAACTCCTGGAAATATACCAAAGAGAACAGAGGATGTACTTGGAAACGCAGAAAAGATTACAAGAAGAAAGAAGAAGAATGGATGATGTTGTAAAATCTGAGATGATGAGCGCATTGCACAAGAGGGGTGCCAACATGGGAAGACTGATTGGGCAAACCGACGACACAATAAAGAGATGGTTCAAAGAGTCTGCGATTGAGGAGGCGAAAAAGAAGAAACAGGCAAGCTCAAGCAGAACCCCAAGGTTAGAGATTGTAAGCCCTAAACCCCCAAGAAACTTAAATCTGCCTACAAATCTCTATTATGATAAAAGATCCAAGACCTTGAGAGATTTTTCAGAGGAACAGCTGAAGAAGATGGCTACTTTGGACCTTTACGACAATCAAAATAGAAGCCAACTGGCCGGGCAACAAAGAAATGATCTCAACAAATTTATTAAGGAACAATCAGAAAAGGGATTCCCATTCCTGAAACAGAGGAGAAGAGAGAAACGAAGCCAGGCTGAGAGGGAGAAGAGAAACAAAAGAATAAACAAAGTACATACTCTAGAACTATCCCTCTTTGAAACTAAGAAAATAAAAACTCAAGCAAGCAGCTCACACAGTAAAAGAAAGACTTTAAGGGAGTGTTTAGCAATAAGGCAAGAAATGTTAGAACCAAACTCAATTGCACAACAAAATGGAAGGATCTCTCAGCTTATCTACAACAGACATAACGATTCAATTACCTTGAAAAATGCATCTGGAGGGACAATCGCGGTGATTTTGTATGACAACGACCTCCAGTTCATGCACCCTCAAGATCTTCAAGATTTAGTAGATGCAGAGTTTCCCCTCGACTCCCAAGATGCTGTGGAATTAGACATGATCAAACAAAAGGCAGCTCTTGTCAAACTGAAGAAAGAAAAATCTGTGACAAGGAGAAGGAGGAGGAGATAGCAGAATGGATACTTGATGATGACTAATTTGATTCTGTTTATCTTTGTAATTTTTTTTTCAGTTGTATTTTGAAATGTAAAAATTGATGTGTAATGCCCAAGTGGCAGAATTCCTTTTATGTAATGAAAGAACATGTTCTTAAATGACTTATCTTTGAAATCTGTATCACACCCCGTTGAGCGACTTGCGGAAGCGTAAAACGGAAATGTAATAGTCACATCTGGTATCAACCACATTGTTTATAGAGAACAATACAAACTAGTTTACAATATTTTACATCGATCTAACTTTGTTTACAACTAGGTGATACAAACTAAATCCAACCCGTTAAGCGGCTTTAACTCCTATTAGCACACTTACATCAATTAACCCAGCATTGATCACAAGTCAAACACGTAGCACATTGACTCTTTAATCCAACCTAGTACATGAAAAAACATGTTAAAACGGGTCAACTACAATTTTAGTTGGTGAGTTTCACGAGTTTCAAGAAATCAGTTGCGCGTACAACAAACACACTTGTATATACGCAAGTACGTATGTATGTACGTTCACAAGTACGCTTGTTTGTATGTTTATGATGTAATTATGCTAAGAAACAGTGAAGCCTTGACTATCTGTGCTGCGTGCATCCATTTCCCACGCCCAATCAACCACTGTGGCTCTCCTTCCGCCCACAACATGCCCCGGTAGCTATGTCTAACACTACATAGCCTGTTTGTATAAATATAGTCATGTGCAAACGGCGCTATGTGACACAGCAACCAGGCCGATTCCGTTTGGGTTTGTCAAACCAATAGTACTATTCACAAGCCACCGTCTTGAAGTTAATCACTGTGTTCGTGTGGACTTTCGTGTGTTAACACTTAGATAATTCCCATCATCAAACAATTCAGAGTATATATAGATATGCATCAACATGTTTTTCACCCAAAAAGTTCGTAAAACAGTTTAAAGTGGGGTCATGAAACTCACGGTTTAGAAGACAATCAGCACCGCGGTACAGTGTAAGTTCGCAGTTGTTTTGACTCGTTCACTAGTCCCTAAAATGAATATTATAATAACATTAATATTATTATAATCGTTATACTAGACTGGGCTGTATTGCTAATCTGGGTATAGCTGTTACACCCAGAAAGTGTCAGTAGGTTTAGATTGTGATGTTGTTAAATGTCTAATACTTAAAACCAAAATTGGCTCAGTTTCCCCGTTTTCCCAGCTGGGCCAAGTTGTTCGTTTATTCGTTCAGAAAACATTTATGGGGATGTAAGCTTGGGTAAATGTGTTGGTTAATAAAATGATTAAGTTATAAAGAAAGATCACACATCGGGGTCTGACCTCGCTACGGGGCTCGTTTCCGTTTATTCAGCTTGATTTAGAGAAAAATACGCACAATCTATTCAAATTGTCCGGGTTTCTCATAAAAAATTCGTTTTTAGTTATTAATTCAAAAATATGATTTTTGATCACTCTTGGTGTTCTGATATTTCAACAGGTTCGTTAATCAAGAACTTGTTGGTTTTTATTAGAATTGAATTTGTTCAATCTTTAAATTAGCATAATTAGTTATCTGTTAATCCTTAAATTATGAAAATTTAGTCATTTATCAATTAAAATATGTAGATTTTTATAAATATATTTCTGGAATTATTTGCTGATTTATTAATTTATAAAAATTCATTTTATCTGCTATATTTAGTCAGAAAATCGTCCGTTTATACCAAACGATCTTCAAAGGTTCCACCAAAATTTCGGAGTGATCATAATATCTTCCAAAATAACCTGGAAAAATCCTAAACTCTAACAATCTTGCCAAATATTATTTCCAAGCCAAAAATGATTCTGAAAATTCAAATAAACGCAAATACATAAAACATACTTAGGGTTTTCCAAATGACCCCAAATTTCACATTCGCTCATAATATACTAAATCCGAGTTCCCCAAAAAATTTCATAATTTTTCAAGCATTTTAACTATTTTTCCCAAATAAACGTCCCAATTCGGTAATAAATTCGCCAAATATTCTTGGATGGTCGAAAAATTACCAAAATATATGTACATCACAATCGAATCCTAAACAGCCCGTAATCGAGTGTTTCGGTATTACCTTAGTGGTTTCGGTTCTTTTTCGCCTTTCTTATCAAGTTTTCAGGTTCTTATTCTCCTATGCAAGCTAGATACAGGTCCTATATCACAAACCAAGCAATTTTCATCATCATAACAGCCCCTTAACTTAGGGTTTCAGCTAGGGTATTAAACCGAACTTTTGAACCGTAAAAATGCCTTTTAAACCCTTTAATCCGTGTTTATGGCCAAAAAGGCGTATTATTTTGATTCCTAACCATGTGTATGATCAAAACATGTTTTTTTGGACCATTTTTAGGATTTTTGCATGGTTAGGAATGATTTTTGATAACCAAACTATGTTTATATGATATTAACAAGATTAAACAAGTTAAAATTGATTAAAATTATATAATCACCCTAGGATTTGGATGGAATTTGATAGAATAGAGGTTAAATCTCCAGAATGTGTATGAAGTTTATGTTAAAATATCTAGTTCTAGTTTATTTGTAAAGAAAACAAAGACATAATAATATAGTCAAGGGTGGCGGCCGCAAGTGTCTTAGGCCTCCCCCTTGGCCCAATTTTGACCCATTGCTTCGTTTTGCACACCCGGACGTGAAATCTCGAGTCCAAATTTATTTAGGGTTTGGTTTTTGGTGTGAAAAATATATCGGGTACGACAAACAGCGCGAAAACGAGTGTTTTTCGGCTATTTTTGTATAAATTTATAAAAGCATACTAAACGTTTGTAAAAATCGAAAATATTTTCACGGATCGCTTAAAACAATAAAAATAAGTGTTTGGTAAGTCTTTTTCAGACGGATGATACAATGTTTGGTTTGCAACTATCTTTCGCGTTTAAATCTATATCGGGTAGTTAAACGAGCATGTTTTCGTCTAACTTGTTTGCTATCGAACTAAGGCCATAATACTAATATATTAGTTTATATTAACGTATATCACTTATAGAAGGCCCCCCGGGATATCTGGGTCATAACCAGACCCGTTCGGTTAATCGTTCGTTCGTTATGCTATAAACGATTAATCGCTTATTCGGTTTGTAAATACCGAGGCGTATACGGTTTTGTCACGGATGTCACATTCTCCCCCCGTTAAGAAATTTTGTCCCCGAAATTCAATATGCCAATTATACGTTCCTTAGGGACAAAAAGGAAGTATTTGTTTTCGTTTTCAATTATATTCGGTTTCCCGTTGTGGATTTTACCGAACTTAGATCAATGAAATTTCTCACGAGTCGTAACTATTTGAATTTCCCGTCCCTTATTCATAACGAGTTCTTTACCAAGTTTAGTTCTGTATGAGTTTCCAAGCGGTACTATCGCCGCCACGTCAATAAGGCACTTGTTTGTTTCTATACATAAAGAATTGTTAGTAGAATTAAAATTGAGAATGAAGTCGATTCTCGAGATAGTTTATTCAATATGCTACAGGATTAATTTCTGAGACAACCTCGTACAGTTCTATATATGTTGATGTCAACTTATCAGTTTCTCAACTCGATTAACACTAAAGGTCAACAATTCATTATGTACATTGATATAGTTTTATTTGTGGTTTCCGGAATCAAATTGGATTTCGCATTTTGAGTGTTGTCAACTTTCAGTCTAATAAAGTAACAATTTATACTCTTGCTTGTATCGTGTCAGTAATAGTGTCGCTCGAACAATACTAAGGTAATTATTAGAATACGAGGATTAGACCAGTGGAAAATGATGGCCTTAATTTCCTTTAAGATTTAATACACAGTTGGAATATAATTATCCCAATATTTGTATAGTTCGCCAGCTCAATATTTTATTAGGGAATGACAGGTTGTGCTCAAACCGATTCGGTTTCTTAAGTTTTGCCAAAAATTAAGAGGCCAAATGAGTATTTCAGTCTGAAGTAATCGAAATAGACATACCATGTCGAGGTATGATTTGTTGACATAATTGTAGGCGTGCCCTTCAGTTGTGTAGTTGTTATGGATCGGCAGAGCTTATGCAATTTTAGTTAGTGGGTCAACTACTACCAAAAGTATTACTGCGTTCTAGAGATGATTTACGAAAGGGTGTTACGAGGCTCATAGTAATCTGTTCCCACTTCCACCGGGTGTTTCTGGTTGTTGTAACATTACCGAAGGCTTCGGACATTCTGCCTTAATTCTAGCATGAGTCAGATATTCGGATCCCTAATAATATTTTTTTGAATGTTTGTGCGTCTTATCGGCACCTAGATAAATAGAATCTTTAGACTTATGTGCTTTGTCCATGATCAAGTCACATAGTTTACCAAAAGACTCGGTTAGTTGAAGGTATAGAATTTTATCGGTTTTTCTTTTCATAGTTCTTATCGTCCTCGTACAAGATTTTGATTTCTAATTGTTATGCTCTTAGGGCTTTCTTTTGGGCAATATGAATACGCCCAATAATGTTTGTCTAAACAATCATTTTAAATACCCGTAGTTTCCAATGTTTAACTTTATCCCTTCATCTTAAGGCAGGTATTTGCATATTTTCCTTGACCTTTGGATGTTATTAAATGTAACTATAGAATATTCTTTCATTATGTCAGTCGGTACCCACAAGCATGCTGGGTCTACTAAAAATGATAATTTGTTAGTTGGGAGTAAGCATGAGATCTACCAGCCAAGATACATCATTGGTCCACGAGTGTGAGGGTTCTCTTTTATGATAAACAGGTCGGAGTGACAACAATATAGGAGTGGTTAAAGGTACTCATACATAGAGAATTTGATAATTTTATTAATTAAGAAGTTTCATCAAGGTCGGTGGTACTGGTGAGGTATAGAGGAATTATTATTTTCATAGTTGGTGTATGATATAGGTAGCTGGTCATAGTTTGTTATATTATTAAAAATTTAATAGGATAGCTATTATAGTTATAGTTTGAATAACCGTACTCTTTCTTAAGTATTTTCTTGGGAATAGTGTTTATTTTTAATAATGGAAGTGGAGAGATAGCTAGGAAACAGTTCGATTTGCTGTTAGAAACTGGAATGTGAGATGAAGATTAGGCCTGAATCGAGAAGTGTTGTGTTCCCTTGAGATGGACGTGCGTATATCATACCGTCCACAGTTCCTTTCTAGGCCTTGAATTTACGCTCGGTCTGTGATTCAATCATACAACAAGGTTTACTTTGGACTTAGCTAGGACGTCCTTGCATTCCCGTTTATAGGCAACATCAATTCTTCATCCGATATGAGACTAGCGATTTCAACATCTTTTGTTTTCACAATTTGTCATAAAAATAATATTTTTCAATAGTAGGAATTAGAGTAGGGAATATTATTACTTAATGCCAAATAAAATATTTTATATGTTTTGGTCAGGTACAATATTAATTATGATAAAATATAATATTATTTTTAATAAAATACAAATTTAAATTAATATTGATTATAATCTAATATAATATTCATTACACGAAGACTTAGTATTATCGACAGTACAGTACGTACACGTATTCGTACACCGTGTTCCAGATAAGCACGTATGCGTGTATATATATATATATATATATATATATATATATATATATATATATATATATATATATACATACATACTCAGCATTACCTTTTATACACATATGTTGCCATTTTTACCTATCCGTACGTTCCGCGACTTCTCCCCGAATTTCCTCGTACAAGCAAGTCTGTTATTATGTTCCGGACCACAATAACCCACTTGCCCTACAAGTTCATCCCCGCATCAATCAGTATATAATATTGTATTATTATTTATTTTCCCAGAGTTAATCGAGCCTACGTTTATATTTAAGGTATCCTAAGGGATAACGTAATCCTTTATAACCAATGGCTTTGATACCAACTTTTGTCACACCCCGTTAAGCGACTTGCAGAAGCGTAAAACGAAAATGTAACAGACACCTCTGATATCAACCACATTGTTTATAAAGAACAATACAAACTAGTTTACAATATTTTACATCGATCTAACTTTGTTTACAACTAGGTGATACAAACTAAATCCAACCCGTTAAAGCGGCTTTATCTCCTATTAGCACACTTGCATCAATTCACCCAGCATTGATCACAAGTCAAACACGTAGCACATTGACTCTTTAATCCAATCCAGTACCTGAAAAACATGTTAAAACGGGTCAACTACAATTTTAGTTGGTGAGTTTCACGAGTTTCAAGAAATCAGTTGTGCATACAACCATCACACTTGTATGTACGCAAGTATGTATGTATGTACGTTCACAAGTACATTTTTTTGTATGTTTATGATGTAATTATGCTAAGCTACAGTGAAGCCTTGACTATCTGTGTTGCGTGCATCCATTTCCCACGCCCAATCAACCACTGTGGAACCTTTTCCGCCCACAACATGCCCCGGTAGCTATGTCTAACACTACATAGCCTGTTTGTATAAGTATGGTCATGTGCAGACGGCGCTATGTGACACGGCAACCAGGCCGATTCCGTTTGGGTTTTTCAAACCAATAGTACTATTCGCAAACCACCGGCTCGAAGTTAATCGCTGTGTTCGTGGGGACTTTCGTGTGTTAGCAATTAGATAATTCCAATCATCAAACAATTCAGAGTATATATAGATATGCATCAACATGTTTTTTACCCCAAAAGTTCGTTAAACAGTTTAAAGTGGGGTCATGAAACTCACGGTTTAGAAGACAATCAGCACAGCGGTACAGTGTAAGTTCGCAGTTGTTTTGACTCGTTCACTAGTTCCTAAAATGAATATTATAATAACATTAATATTATTATAATCGTTATACTAGACTGGGCTGTATAGCTAATCTGGGTATAACTGTTACACCCAGAAAGTGTCAGTAGGTTTAGATTGTGATGTTGTTAAATGTCTAATACTTAAAACCAAACTTGGCTCAGTTTCCCCGTTTTTCCAGCTGGGCCAAGTTGTTCGTTTATTCGTTTAGAAAACAGTTATGGGGATGTAAGCTTGGGTAAATGTGTTGGTTAATAAAATGATTAAGTTATAAAGAAAGATCACACATCGGGGGTCTGACCTCGCTACGGGGCTCGTTTCCATTTATTCAGCTTGATTTAGAGAAAAACACGCACAATCTATTCAAATTGTCCGGGTTTCTCATAAAAAATTCATTTTTAGTTAATTAATTCAAAAATATGATTTTTTATCACTCTTGGTGTTCTGATATTCCAACATGTTCGTTAATCAAGAACTTGTTGGTTTTTATTAGAATTGAATTTGTTCAATCTTTAAATTAGCATAATTAATTATCTGTTAATCCTTAAATTATGAAAATTTAGTCATGTATCAATTAAAATATGTAGATTTTTATAAAAATATTTCTGGAATTATTTACTGATTTATTAATTTATAAATATTCATTTTATCTGCTATTTTTAGCTCGAAAATCGTCCGTTTATACCAAACGATCTCCAAAAGTTCCACCAAAATTTCTAAGTGATCATAATATGTCCCAAAACAACATGGAAAAAACCAAACTCTAACAATCTTGCCAAATATTATTTACGAGCAAAAAATGATTATGAAAATTCAAATAAACGCAAATACATAAAATATACTTAAGTTTTTCCAAATGACCCCAAATTTCACATTTGCTCATAATATACTAAATCCGAGTTCCCCACAAATATTCATAATTTTTCAAGCATTTTAACTATTTTTCCCAAATAAATGTCCCAATTCGGTAATAAATTCACCAAATATTCTCGGATGGTCGAAAAATTACCAAATTTGAACAGGGACTCAATGATATGGTTCCTGATGTCTCTGCAAATTTTCATGATCTAAAAATATACACATCACAATCGAATCCTAAACAGCCCGTAATTGAGTGTTTCGGTATTACCTTAGCGCTTTCGGTTCATTTTCGCCTTTCTAGTCAAGTTTTCGGATTCTTGTGCTCCTATGAAAGCTAGATACAGGTCCTATATCACAAACCAAGCAATTTTCATCATCATAACAGCCCCTTAACTTAGGGTTTCGGCTAGGGTATTAAACCAAACTTTTGAACCGTAAAAACGCCTTTTAAACCCTTTAATCCGTGTTTATGGCCAAAAAGGAGTATGCTTATGATTCCTAACCATGTGTATGATCAAAACATGTTTTTGGACCGTTTTTAGGATTTTTGCATGGTTAGGAATGATTTTTGATAACCAAATTATGTTTATATGATATTAACAAGATTAAACAAGTTAAAATTGATTAAAATTATATAATCACCTTAGGATTTGGATGGGATTTGATAGAACAGAGGTTAAATATCCAGATGTATATGAAGTTTAAGTGAAAATATCTAGTTCTAGTTTATTTGTAAAGAAAACAAAGACATAATATTATAGTCAAGGGTGGCAGCCGCAAGTGTCTTAGGCCTCCCCCTTGGTCCAATTTTGACCCATTGCTTCGTTTTGCACACCCGGACGTGAAATCTCGAGTCCAAATTTATTTCGGGTTTAGTTTTTGGCGTGAAAAATATATCAGGTACGACAAACAGCGCGAAAACGAGTGTTTTTCGGCTATTTTTGCATCAATTTATAAAAACATACTAAACGTTTGTAAAAATCGAAAATATTTTCAAGGATCGCTTAAAACATTTAAAATAAGTGTTTGGTAATTCTTTTACGTCTTAACGGATGATACAATGCTTGGTTTGTAACTATCTTTCGCGTTTAAATCTATAGCGAGTAGTTAAACGAGCATGTTTCCGGCTAACTTGTTTGCTATCGAACTAAGGCCATAATACTAATATATTAGTTTGTATTAAACGTATATCACTTATAGAAGGCCCCCTGGGATATCTGGGTCATAACCAGACCCATTCGATTAATCGCTCGTTCGTTACGCAATAAACGGTTAATCGTTTATTCGGTTTGTAAATTCCGAGGTGTATACGGTTTTGTCACGGATGTCACAATCTGATACATAGGTAACTCTATGCAGGTGTATTTTGGTGCAGCTGAGCTTGTTCCAATCTAGGGGGAGATTGTTGGGTCGGATTTTTGATAAGAAAGATTGGAATCTTCTCAACCTTCTTAGGAAACGGCTAAGTATGGACTTCGAGCAATCTTTGACTATCGAGCATGCTTTTACTACCTCGAGCAAGGTCTTCATAACCTTTAGTGGTTAATTCCTCTAAGTGTTAAGGCTTGGAGCAAGCTACACTTCAACGAGCAAGAAGGTTCTTCTATCGAGTATGGATTGTCAATCGAGCAAACATCTTGATCATTCAAGTTATAACTAAGTGTTTTCGAGCACAGGATGTTCGAACACATAATGACCGGCATGAATGCAATAAGAAGATGTCATATGTTCAAAGCAAGGACTTCAAGCATGGTTCAGTCCCCCGAGCAAGATTTACATCCGAGCATGATAATGATTGTTCAATAAGTCTGAAAGACAAAGCTGAAGGCATCAAGAAAAATAGGCTTGCTCGATGGACTAGTTCGAGCAAAGCAAGGATTGGTTAAGAGGAATGAAGTTTACTGGAGGAGAATATCTTCACTGAAGATATTCTAAGTAAAGTATGCTCGAAGACACTCATCAAGCATACCTAGTATAGTGAGTCTGCTCGAGCAAGATGCTTACCTTGCTCGAGGACTCTTACACTTGTATTTGTTTTTGTCTTTCATTATGTAATAGATAAGGATTCTAGAAGGATAGTCAGAGTCTATAAATAGGGTCCTAGGTTTCCATTTTAGGGGAACGTGGGCACACACGGAATACGAGAAACATTCTAAAAGAATATTCGTTTTGTTTCCTCGTACAGCCGTCGCCACCACCTTCACAAAACCCTAGACATTTCTTTACTGTTTCATTGAATGATGCATTTATTACAGTAAATATTTGTCTTTGAATCTTTCCTTATTGAATATCATTTGTGTTTTGTTTGTTCGTGTGTCACACATTCACTCCCATCCGTTGAATATCCTGATTCCGGCTGGATATTTAATAGGCCTTTGGGTTATTGAGTCGGTGTGTTCTTATCAATCTTATTTAGGTTTGCACCCGACTCCCAGTCCTAACAAGTGGTATCAGAGATATTCGTAGCTCACTGAAGGCCACGGGACTGAAGGTTTGTGATAAATCTTGAAGCTTGGTTGTGTGTGACTGCTAGAAAGATCAGATCTGCTGAAATGAAAGACCAGGAAGTATCTACAAACAAGATTCCAAGGCTTCTTGGACAAGAGAACTTTATTAAATAGAAAGTGCTCTTCGATGCCGCGGTAAACTACAATGACCCGGAACTTTGGACATCGATTAAAGATGGAAACTAAGTTGCGTCCACTGCAGCAAACAATAGTGCCACTATTGAATTAAAAATGAAGAAAAGAGATGATAAAACTCTATCTATGCTGAAGCTAGGTCTATCCTGGGAAATATTAACCACTGTCAATCATCACAAAACTGCAAAGGAAATGTATGATGCAGTTATTGACATGTTTGAAGGAAACACTGAACTAATAGACATCAAAAAGGATAGGGTGAAGCAGCAGTTGAATAGATTCAAGTTTAAGGACGGAGAAAGATTGAAGTCTGTGCTACAGAGATTCATGGTTATTGTCAATGAGATAAGAACAACTGATTTGCAAATCTTAGACTTTGAAGTCTTAACCCTAATTTTAAAATCGCAAGACGGTCCAAAAACATTCAAATTAAAGTGCTCGACAAAATGACAATAAAATAAAGTTGTTTAACTCAAAAGAAATTTTATTAAGTTCCTCGATTTCCAGCTTCTAGTCTTTACTTTTACTCTCTTATCACACGTTCCCCTGATTCCCCTGAGTACCTATAACAAATACCAGAAAACACAAAACAAAGAAACACGGCTGAGCCAAAAATTACCCAGTAACGGAGGAAACATTAGCAATAACAATAGACGATGAAGAACAATACGATGCAATGAACGATCAAATTAGAAACCAATAAAGTACGCGAGCCAGTAACAATAACAATATATCTTTGAAAATACCCATGTGAGCCAGTAACAATAACAGTAACAGTAACAGTGCAGTATGTACATTAGCTGCAGACTAATGCACCAATAATTAACTAAGATTGGAATGTGGGCACGCACACCTAACCATCTCACTCCAGTAACAATTTACCTAGGATCGATCCAAACACCTCTCAATAATCAGTAGCTCAATAAGTGGTCTCGTCGCATAATAATATAGAGATGTTGTGGACTCTCGCTCCGCCACAGATAGAGCACGTCGAAGGTGCCTCTATTGACGCCCTACGTCCCCATAGGTGGATACATTCTCGGCTATTGAGGTCAAATAAAAGACACTAACAATGGCCAATATCAATATAATATGTCTCAATAACAATAAGTCAATGTACAATGGCCTATTTGGAACACGCAATAATGATCGCAAAAAAATATATTCTATTGCATGCATTTCAGATATCAATTTAACAATACAATCTAACAATTTGCAATATATAAAGAAACGACTTAATAAGGATGATAGTGACAGGACACTATGAAACGGATCCAAAACTATGATACGACTAACAATTCAAGAAACGATATATTACGAAACATGGACATAATATGACGCTACCAGTGTAAGGCCATGAAACCCATACACTATGAGATCGATAAAAACAATATTTACGCTATAATTTAAATACCATAGAATACGTACCTTAACCGATGAGCAAACACAAGCTAACTATGATCAGTCTTTAAGTCACACGCGAGCCTACAATTATTATTGTAACTTAGATTATATTTTGGTATTCACGTTTATTGTTGGTGCTGGCATATTAGTTATCTCGCTTTTGGTATTTGACTATAGGAAACGTACATGTTCATGCATGTATAAAACCTCGTCAATAGTTAAGATACCCATTGATTAATATTTTCTTTTTTTTTTCATTTAAAATGTGACATTACAGTTAATTATGTTTTGGAAACACTTAATTAAAACAAGAAATTACACATGCTCTTTTACAAATACATGTGGGTTTATCAAATGTACAAATCATTAAATTTGAAAATAGAACAATCTTTTGTAGAATCCAAACTCAACAAGGGACACGAAACAGAGCTCTCCAAAATAAATAACCTAGCTGACTTTTAACCCTAAAGATTTAGAAATACGGATATCAATTTAATGAGTGCTAAAACCGATTTTGGTGTCGAATTAATAAACGAAACTGTACCTCTCCATTCAGAGAGATCCCATCAAGTTGTATTCAAATTAGACATTTACTATTCTATTTTATTTTTATATATTTATTTATTTTTATCCCATTATATATGTGTGTATATATATATATATGGTAAACCCACTGTTCAAAGTCGTACGAACAAACAAATAGAATAGATCAATGCGTTAGGCCGTTACCTTCGTGGTGGTCACAGAAGATCACCTTACGATGGTGGCAGACGGATTATGGTGGCGTTAGTCCTTTCCAGTGGTAGCGGTGGTGACGTACTAACAGGAGCAGGCAATAGTCGAAGCCCGCAGTGTATATGGAGGTTGATGGTGGTGATATTATTTCCAGTGAGCAGGGCGACGGCCGAGAGTAAAGAGATTTAGGGTTATTAGATAAAGAGGTTGTTCGTTGATATTTTATATGAGTAGGAAGGAAGCACACGAATATGGAAGTTCCATCTCCGTCGAATATGGAAGTTCCGTCTCCATTGGGTTAAGAAAACGTAAATTTGTATGTTTCCAATTAACTTTTAAGAAATGACTATACTAGTCCTTTAACTCCTCCTTTTAGTTACTTGATATCTTGCACATTAAATCTTCTAGTGTGGCAATAATTTTTTTTCAACTCTAAACATTTTATATGCTCAACTAACTTAACGGTCTTTTGGTTTTACGAGGTATTAACTTTATTATTCCTTCCATTTTACTAATTATCAACTCGTTAATATCGACATATTAATACAACAATTTAATATTTTAGGGTTTTAGATTTTCGTATGTTAACACAAAGTGGTTGTTTGCTTTATTTCTAGGCATCTTAGCATTTTCTCTTTGGTTTACACGCTTTCAAAGACGTGTTATGGAACACACCACATAACCCTTTGACTCTCTCTTTGTACATAATCGGTGTCTCTCTCTAGATTCACTACTTTCCTCACCATCTCCGGCCGCCATCTTCAAATCCGCCATCTTAATACATCTGGTCCCTCCATCTTCAACCTCGTCGATTTCCATTTGGAAACCCTAGGTGGTGGTTTTCCGGCTAACCTACTACTGTCGGGTTATATTTTGAAACCATAGGTGGTGGTGGTGGTGTTTTCCGCCGGATGTATGCAGCCAATCCAATGTGGTAGGGCTCTATTTGGAAACCCCAAATGGTGATGGTGGTCCGGCCGTCTTTTCAAGCGGCTATAGTGGTCTGGTGGCCTCTTGCGGCTTCTCTCTGCCCCGCTTCCATTGCCAGCTTCCATAATGAAACCGTAAGCAGTGAGGATGGTGGATGTAAGACGGTCATGTTCTTCCGTTGTTTGGTGGAAGTAAGACGGTCATGTTCGACCGTCTTCGAGTATTTTGGAGCCTTACGTGATGATGGCGGCAGCGGTGTTTGGTGGTGATAGACCTTCGCTTTTTTTTTACTGTGGTTGTCAATGCAGGGTTTTGCCCTAATGTTGGGGATTTTTAATGCGGGCTGATGTAAATGATGTTCTCATAACAAACCTGGTTGCTGGCGGTTTTTTTAAGCCGGTCTTCGGTTGTGATGGTTACGATGGCTTTTGTAACCACTCTTCCCGTTCATGTTTGAACTGTTTATGGCCGCCTTTGGTGCCGCTGTTATTGGTGAACTTACGAGTGCATTTGTTTTTGTACTCTTTGTTGTGAGAGCTATACATTTGAGGCCATGTTTTTTTTAATATGTTGGCTATGATGCGTTCTAAAAAATCTGCTATGGATGTTGAATGTAAATCTGCACCCATCTTGCATTAATGTTTTTGGTAACTCTGAGCCTTTGAAGACGATTTCACTAACATCGATTGATTTAATTTATTTGTTTTTCTCTTTTGGTAATTAAATGAATACATATTTGCTGCAAATTATATGCAGCATCTACAACATGCTATGATTTTAATTTCTGGTTACGACATCAGTATAAACCATACGATTTGTGGTTATAACCAGTAGTTAAAAATAATGCAAAAATAACCAATTTTTACTTTCTTACGTGTTCTGAATTAGCTCATGCTCAAAAATTCATAAATGAACTAACTTTATGCCAATATAAACACAGCTGAAACGACAATTAAACATTCAACAAAGATTGTAATATACACGCAACAAAAACAAAGTGGGCAAAGAAACTCCATTGTAACGCGGTGGGTGAGCCCGCTAGTTATTTACCATAAATATCTTAAACTATAAGACATGTATATTATGCATTGAAAGTGGTATCTTGTTTCTTCATAACTTTCTTAGTTTACATATGAAACTATATTCCAACAAATTAAATGAATTCTAGTTATAAACTAATCATCTTATAAATAGTCTAGATTAGTTACTAATCTACATATTCTAATAAAATAAAATAATTGTATACACATGTCACCTGGAGATTAATTTCAAGCTAAAATTTCCCGCTTAAATTTTTCTTCTATTTTTAATGAAAACACATTTATGGCAGTGGAATCAAAACATATCAATCAATTTTTTTAATTAAATAACTAATTATCTAAATTATAGGGATTAGAAATATACAAATATTTATGTCAATATAGTCAAAATATTTATATCATTAATGAAATAAGATCTATATTTTTTTATTAAATCAATTAAAATGCACTTTTGAGTGTAAGGGGTAAATGTTGTAAAATTCAATATATGAATATATAAGTCTAAGATGATAAAGACAAGAATAAATTATGAATGAATACCAAATTTATTCTCACGTATTCATTCAACCTCCATAGATCTATGGGGTTGTCATCAATCTCTTTTGAAAGTGTAATACAAAAAATGTTTTATTCAGGCTAATTTTATTAATAGGGGTGTTCTTCGGGTTTCAAAGTTTTAATCCTAGCCCAAAACTCAACCTAAATCTCTCACGGGTAATTCGAGTTTGGGTTTCGGTTGGGTTAATCTGGTTTCGAGTATCCTAGAAAAAAATTGTTTCAAAAACTACAATGTTAAAATTGAAAACACATATTCTTCATTGCTCGTAACGTAAATAACCAAATAATAAAGCAATATTATTTGATAAAAAAATTCAAAAGAAGAGTAAAACAAACTACAATTATAATCGACTTCAGTCAATTGTGTTTCAGTTGTTCACTTACGTTTACCATTAGTCATAAACGTAAATTATAAATTAATAATAAGCATTGAGTCTATAATATGTGGAATGACAATAGTCGATTAAGACCATATTTTGATAACTTTAGTGGCTAAGGCTTAGCCCATTATACCTAAAAATATATTTGACTTAAAACTTAAGTTTATTCGGGTTTTTCGGGTTGAGTAAAACCCATAAATCAGACACCTGGACTCTGCTTAGCAGAGAACTTGCCACAGTAACAGTTGCAATACTATTCAATCAGCCATTCAACTTTTCAAGAATGATCTTCAATGGCTTGGTGAGCAATGCCCAAAAGAATCCACATGAGAAGTTTTTAATGTATCCAAGATTTCTACAAATCTTGATTAACAGGGCATTGCAAGGAGTGAACACAGCAGGAGAGACTCTACATTTACAAGATCCGAATGTGTATAAGAGGATAAACGGTGCCCGAAGTCAGTATAATGAGAATGCCGAGTGGGATATCCTTCCTGGGACTAGATGATTATATTGAAATTATGGAGGTTCCTCAATCTCCTGAGCCAGAAGTTGAAGAGTCAGATAAAGTGATAGTTAAGAAGAATCAGATTCAAGTGATGATGATAATATTGATGATGGAGGTGATGATGCAGGAGATGGCAATGCGGTTGTTGAACCCCAAGTGGAGAAACAACACGAAATTGATGAGCCGGTTTATGAAGTGGTTGAACCTATTCATGCAGAAGCTAGTAATAAGGAGAATTTAAATGAAAATCAAGAGATGGATGAGCATGTTGGGAATGTAGAGGTTGTTGTTGAACTAAATCAAGGAGTTGAGGAGAGAGATGAAGAACCTGCTGTGGCTAGTATTGAGCATGAAGTTGTTGAACCAATTCATTTGGAAGGTGAGCATGATGAAGAACCTGCTTTGGCTAGGACTGAGAAGGAGGATGATTTTGTTAATGATGATACATTTGTTGCTGATGTGCAAAATCAAGTCAATGAAACTATTCAAATGATCACACCACCTGTTTCACCAGACCCAGTTATTGATAATGATAATTCTTTTATTATAGCAGCACCTTTTTCACCTGGCCCATAACCAGCACCTAGATCAGCACCCACTTCACCTGCAACAACCGAACCAATGTCACCTAGCCCAGAGAAAATGGATGAACCAACCCTTTCTTCACCTAACACAAAACCTCTAAATGACCGATCAATACCAACACCTCCAACATCTCCACTAAAAGAACCAGCTCAAGTATCACAATCCAACCAAGAGAACCCTCCCACCATTCAATCAAACATTCCACCCTCACCAGAAACATCTTCAAACCAGCCCGAATCTGAAATGGAATTCAAACCTAATCAAGACACACCTTCATCCTCACCCAGTTTTATTAATGATGACTTGTTGGTGAATAACATGGAGTTGGAGTTTGAAAACATTTTGCTTAAAGAGAAATATGCAATTTTGGAAGTAAGGAATAAAGCATTGGAAGATGCACTGCAACATGCCCTAATGAGAATTCAATTCCTGGAGCAAGCTGAGGTTGAGAAAACCTTAGATGCACCAAAACAGGGGGAGAATGATGATGAAGAAGATGCTTTGGAGTTAATTGGTAGGATGTATGATGATGAAGGCAGTGAAATTCTGAAGATAAGACATCCAATGCCTTGAATTTGATAAATATGGAGTATGAGGAGGAAGAGGAAGAGGAAGAGAAAGATGATAAGATGGAAGCTGAGGTTGAGGGGGAGTATGAAAAGGAAGAAAAGACCCCTGAACAAAGTGAGAAAAGGAAATTAAAGGGTAAAGGGATAGCATTCACGGAGAAAGACTTACATCCTAAGCACATTCCAAAAATTATGTCAAGTGACGAAATCTTGGAGAAGAATGTGGTTGTGGACCCAGACATTGCAGAAGTTGAGTCAGTGAAGAAAGTAATTGAAATGAGAAATGCTGAGCTGGCAGAAGAAGAAGAAGATGAAATACCACAAGAGGTCGTGGAGACTCTTATAAACTTGAAGAAGAAAAAGAAGAAGAAGAAGAAGAAGACAGGATGAGATACCAAGTTGATGAAAGCATGGGTGCTGCAATGGAGGAGATGAAGAAAAGGAAGGATGAAAAATCTGAAAGAGAATTTGGCCTGGGAGTACACGAAGAACAAAAGAAAGAAGAAGGGCCAAAAATGACATTGAATCAATATTTCAAGTTTATTGCTCAGCTGGTGATGCTCAAAACCTATTATGACATTTTGTTAAATATTGAAGAGCATGCAAAAGAAACAGTAGAAGATGCCAAAAGAGCACAAGCTGAGAAAAGAGAACAAGCTTGGAGAGCAAGTCAATTACTGATCAAAAATGTCCTTAAGCCTAGAATTGAAGAGGTGATTGATCAAGAAGTCAAGGATGTTGAAGTTGAACCAATCATAATAGAGCCTGTGGATGAAGAAGAACCAGCTTTCGAGAAATTAGAAGAAAAGAATTGTTGGGCTATATTTATGGTTATGCTTTATTTTTGGGCTTAGTTGGGCATTTATATGTAAACCGAAATATACTAATTTCGGTGGGCTTTAAGTTTTTTTTGGGCCTAGGTTGGTAGTCTATATATATGGTGTATGTAAATCATTTTAGTGCTGGTCGTTAGTTGTGGTTGGTCATTTGTTAGCATTGAAGTCGTGACATTGTGTAACTCTTAAGGGCTTAAGCACCCAACTATTATATAATAGTGTGTTTTGAAGCCTTTCTTGTGTGTTCTTATTGCTATTATCATTCACGTATTGACTCATTATTTTCCGCATTTCATCGTGCATTTGATATCACATTGCAAGATCCTCCAACACGGGACTTACAATTGGTATCAGAGCCTATAGACCTATTCTAGGCTCGGTTGTGATATCAATATTCAATTATTGGGTTCTTGGTTGATGTTTTGGTGTGTTTTCTGGAATTACAAGTGTGGTGGCTGTTGAAGTTGTGTTCATGGTGTTCATCGGAATTCTTTTGACTATTTTGAAAACAAGATTGACCAAAATCAAAACTGGAATTCAAATCCCTGATTTTTAAGGATTTGAGGTTGTTTCCTTATCTAAAAACATTTCAAAAGTGGTTCTCGAGAAGACTTTGATCGTTTTCGGCCAATTTTGAACGTTCTTGGTGGGTAAAGTGAGTTCTCGGCCAAGATTGAGGGTTCTCAGGATAGTTTACTGGATCACTGGTTCTCTGGTTCTCTGGTTGACTCAGCAGTTCTTGGGTCATTATTCGGGTTCTCGGGTAACTAATTGGGCTCTCAGATAGACGGGTTAGTTCTTGGATCATCAATTTGGTTCTCGAGTCAAGTATCTGGTTCTCGGGTCAGTCTTTGGGTTCTCTGTTTACACTTGGGTTCTCTGTTAGGCCTACTGTTCATCTGGGCCTGTTTGGATTGGGCTGTTTAAAGACTTTGGGTTTGTTTTTTGTTTATAACCATCATGGATCAATCCATCAACGCATCCATTAACTCAGCACTTCACCAGGAGCTATACTCCATTATGGGTACTGCTACCCGTGTGCCCCGTCTGCTGAAGCACGAAGGCTTCTATGAATGGAAATTCAGGTTCGAAAAGTATGTCAAGATGAAAGATGCTAAGGTGTGGTGGAGCGTAGTTAGAGGTCCTCAACCGATCACATATGAGACAGCCGAAGGAGAGATTGCTGTCAAGCCTATCGAATTGTATGTTGATGCTGACTATGACAAGGTAGAAGAAGATGAGAGGGCACTTGCCACTCTTACTATGGCCCTGTCACCTGAGATTGCTCAAGGATTCCACGAGTTGCAATCAGCAAAGGTCTTATGGCAGGCACTGATAGAGGTCTATGAGGGAAAAGAATACATGAAGAGCAGTCGTCAGGACTTGCTGCACCAAAAGTTTAATATGTTCAATCATGTTCTGGGTGAGTTCTTGGAAAGTCAGTTGCAAAGATTCGTCACACTTGTAACCAAGATGAGATCAACCAACATACACTTAACTCTCATTGAAACCAACAACAAGTTGATCAACTCTCTGCCACAAGGATGGGATATGAACATTGTTGTTATCAAGAAAACAATGGATCTTTCTAGACTAACCCTATCTGAGGTGATCGCTATCATCAAGTCATGTGATATGGATTATAAACAGCGAGCAATCAACCATGCAAATTCGTATACTACTGCTGGATACGCCGCGTCATCAAACAACGCACTTATATCACAAGACAACTTCTCCATGTTCAAGTCCTCTCAGGGTGTGTACTCGCAGCCGCAGCAGCCAAATGGAAATTTTCCATGTTCAGATTAACTCAAAGCTAATTCACTCCACCTACACCTCAGCCATCTCCACAGTCTCAACCCCAACCCAGTGTTGCTTCTTCCAGCAAGTCTCCTGCCCAAGGACCTACCATCTCAAAAGTAACTCAAGAGAATATTGCTCTCATTGCAGGCTTCATGAACTGCTATAATGCTTTTCTTGCTGGAGACCTTTTTCAACCAGTCGGTTCTACTAAACTGGATCAGATCCATCCTGATGACATGGAAGAGATGGACATCTCCTGGTAAATTGCCATGGCTGTATTCAGAGTGAAGAAGTTCACCAAAAGGACTGGCAGGAACAATTGGAACTTACCTGCAAACAAAAAGGTGGGTTTTAACAAAGAGAACCTCAGGTGATACAACTGTCATGAACCAGGACACTTTGCTAGAGAATGCACAAATCCAGCAAAGGAGGGAAATACTGAAAGGGCTCTGGTTCTTGTGAATGGTGCAAGGGGAGATGATGTTGTTGCTGGAAGAAATGAGCAAGGATTAGTTGCACAACAGTTTGATTGTGCTGATTAGATGGAGGCACTCACTATTCTGGGTCAGACTGCAAACCTCGCACAAGTTGATAATGTTGAAGAAGGAAATGAGACTGAAGATCAGGTGAAGAGTCTCCAGTTTGCTTTCATGGCTTCTACTCCTGCTGGTTCATCTGAGGTAAACTCTAATTTATGTTCTCAAGCATGCATTAGAAAGGTAGAGCTATCTTGTGTGCATAATAGTAATCTTGTTAGGGAAATGGAAAATATAAAACACGAAAACTTTACATTTAAGAAATTTGAGAAGGGTCTTACAGAAAAACTAGAAGCATCAAACAAAGACTTTTCAAAACTGCAAAGTGATTTCAGTGTCAAGTGTTGTCACATCTTAGATGCCAATAAGAAAATTGCTGATCTAACCGCCAAACTTGAAGCATCCAATTTGGAAAACGCTAAATTAACAAATAAATTTGAAAATGCTGAGTTCAATTTTAAAAAGTTTGATGTTTCTAGTGTGGTCGTTGAGTTAATGATTGAAAAGCAATTAAGATGGAAAGAAAAGGAGGGTGAGGGAATTGGGTATAATGAGGTTCCACCACCAGATAATGATAATTATACTCCCTCTCCTTTTGTTATTGAGGAAGATAAAGAGAAATCTTTGAAATATGGCAAACCTGAAATTTATCGAAAGATAATACCCGGGTTTGTCAAACCATCTCAATCAGTTGTGAAAGTGAATGATACTAATGTTTCTACTTCGCGTGCAGATGAAGTAATCATTGAGGATTGGGTGGACGATGAGGAAGATTTACTTGTTTTGCCAAATAAAGACAATGTTAATAATGCTTGTTTTGAATTGTGTGATTTATCTTCTGTTAAGACTAATGTTTGTGTGGGCTCTGTTTTGAAGAGCAAAGACAATTGTGTGGTTGACTTCTCTAAAACTTCTAAAAGCAGTGATCCGCTTTTTAATAAACTTGATAAAAATAAGAATTTTCATAAATATTCATCACCCAAGTTTGTTAAAGAAGGAAGTTCACGTACTTGTAACTGTGAGAAATCCAGTACTAAGTCCAATGGTGGACAAACAGACTCACACAACAGAGCAAGACTGGGAATCAGCCATAACAACTTTTTTGTTAAAAGGCAAACCTGTTTTAACTGTGGCATTCCCGGTCACATTTCTAGAAACTGTTCTCGTCTCCCGTATATTCCATATTACAGCCGCCATCAAAGGACTATGCCTCAAAATACCTACAAGAATTTTAACTCTAATAAAATGAGGTATTATACGGCAAAGCCCTCTGATGGTGATTGGAGGAGAAACAAGGCTGACAGGTCAAGTTCCTATCAGACCAAGCCTAATTCGGTTCAAAAGCGGAACTGAAACTCGATTTCGACTTCGAGACCCAAGTGGGCCTCAGAATCAAAATCGTTTAGAAGGTCAAAGTCAATAGTGTATTCCGTTCGCAAACCGGAGACGAAGCCAACCATCTATACAAACAATAAAGTTTTAAAACCTAAATACAGATGGTTGCCTAAGTCTATGGTGACCAAGTCATCAAAGCCTTCCTGTTCGATCTTTGATAAGCAGGAAGACATGTCATGGCAACCCGTGACACGGTTGAACAAGTCAGGTTTACCCAGAACGACTATGGACTGGGTACCTAAGACTAACTAATCTCACACATCGTGCAGGAACAGCTATGGAGGAATATCATCAGACCGTGGTATATTGATAGTAGCTGTTCCAAGCACATGATAGGAGGCATCTCTCAGTTGGACGACATTCAAATTGGTAATGGAGGGTATGTTTCCTTTGCGTGATGAGGAGAAGGGAAAGATTACACAGAATGATGTAAGAGACTGCTGTTCTCAGGTTATCTGGATGCAACATCAATTGCTGGATTACGGTTTGAAATTTCTTGACACTCCTATTTTCTGTGATAACGATGTTGCCATTGTCATTGTTAAAAACCCGGTTCAGCATTCTAAAACCAAGCACATCGATATTAAAATTCATTTTATGCGTGAGTGTTAAAACCGGAAGTTAATTCATCTTGAACAGGTCCACACTAATAATAATGTGGCAGACCTATTTACGAAACCGGTCGAAACAGCCAGATTCAATGTGCTTGTAGGGTTTCCTAAGATGCTGCGTTTTGATGACTAAGTACTTTTTAGGTTTAAATTGTGTACATAAATTTTTTTTGTCATAATTTCTGTACAAATTTAGGGGAAGAAAAAGAAAAATACAAAAAGTGTGTTTGTGTAAAAATACAAAAAGAGTGTGTGTGTGCTTAAAAAATTAAAAAATTTTAAACATTTTGTTCTGTTTCTTAAAATCATGCCGGTTACTCAAGTTCAACGGACATATTTTATACGTTTGGTCCCGTCATCAATTTTTGACTCACGGGATAGCCATTAACCTTATGACTGAAAGCAACTGGGGCGACTGAACTTACATAAAAAAAAAATTATTTTCTTGATTTAACTATCGGTTTAAGTTCTTTCACTGAAAATTATGTCGGCTGCCTAAGTTTAAGGGACACATATTATTATCTGTTTGGTCCTATCGTCTTCCTTTAGACACATAGGATAGCCATTCACCTGAAAACCGAAGGTAACTAGGGTGACTGAATTTAAAATGGCCTTCTAAGTTATCATCTGGGAAGTGATATTATTATTCAGCTAAAGCTTTCTAGAAGCTTAAAATATTTTCAAATGAAAATTGATCCAACCTTTGAGAAATGATAGATAAATTGATTTTGTGTGCATAACGTGTGAAGTTATTTGCCTAAAAAGGCTTTTGATTAGTCGTTGATGTGTATGGTAGCTTTCCATGATAAGTAAAAGTTTGAAGTGATATAAACTAAATATGCTAAACTTATTGTTGAGAGTCATTTTGAAGATGTTTGCATGTCCCTAAATACATCTCTCCGAATGATTGGCAGAAAAGCAATTACCCAGTCATACACGAGCCCGTTAGTGTCTTGATAGCAAAAAAAAAATTCATTTGAAGTATAAAAATAAAAAAAATATGAAAATTATTGTCATTCAAATTTTTTTTTTCAAAAGCTTAAAGGGGTCCCAGGGAACTTCAGGGGTGGGGCATACAAATAAGTCCTAAACATCCTGAATGTAAGGCTTGTAAGTCCGGATGGCATGTAAGTCCAACGTTCAACCTTAAAGCTTAAAATTATTTTTGTGTAGAGAAAATCTTTTGATCAAGCGCTAGGGGGTTGGAGTGAAATTGGGGTGATCTAGGGAAAGTCAAATACGCTTTGAGAAGAGATAAGGGGCATCATAGGTCTATAAGTGATGTCCATATAAGCTTTATGCCTAATTAAATTTAAGCATATCACTGGCACAATGAAAATCATGCTAAGTTTCTAATTACATGCTATCAACATTTTCACTATGTCACAATAATGCTGAAAATGAATCATTGTGAAAGTATCCTAATCAATATGATTTCATGTTCGGATCTTTTCTTAAAAGGGTTGCTTGTTTTAAGACAGCTGAAATTTTGATCCCGAAATATGCTAAATCTACTAAAGGCCAGATGGTTAATCATTTTTGTTTTAGTTTAGTTTTTATTCTAATTCTATTTTATTTTTAATTTTTAATTTTTACCTCATGACTACTCGTGTCGAAACGAATGTCTTTAAGAAATCGTTTTTATCATGAATCGGGATTGTTTTTTAGATCATGAAATTTGACGGTTGCTAGTCTTGATCCTTAGGCCATTATGTTTGACCCAATGTGTCCATAATATTTGTGTTCTTGGCCCAGTCATCTTTGGCCCAAGTTGTTTGTGTTTAATGGTGTTCTCGGCCTAGAAGTTCAAAAGGTTTTGTTACATAGTTGATTAAGTTTGGAAGGGTGTCAAAGTGGTTTATCGAGGTCTTCATCTGTTGGTTAAGTTTGGAAGATTTGCTGAGATCGAGGCAGATGTTGATGCTGCAGGTGAAGCTGTAGCTAAGGAACATGTGGTTCCTGCTCAAAGACATGTTACCCGCCTTTGAGACATTGTCTGATGATGATGAGCCGGATAGTTCTCCATCACAACCTATGGAGAATGAACACCAGGTACAACAGTCAGTACTGCTGAACAAGTTAAAGAGTTCGAAGCGTTCAAGAAAAGGCTCTAGTTGACTGCATTGAAGCCTCCTCAATTAGTCACTGCGACACATGTTGAGGATGATATTGACGAAAAGCCAGCCATCGATCTTATTCCACGCAAACAACGAAAGAAATATCTGAGACTGGATGTGCTGGCTAGTGATGTGATACCAACTACTTAACCAACTGTTGTTGAGCCCATTACTGTAGAAGCTCAGACAGCTCAAGGCCCATCTAATGCTACTCAACAAACTCAAGAACATATTTTTGAAGATATTCTCGAGCACGACTAAAATCAAGCAATAAACCAAGGGGGAGATTGTTGGGCTATATTTATGGTTTATGCTTTATTTTTGGGCTTAGTTGGGCATTTATATGTAAACCGAAATATACTAATTTCGGTAGGCTTTATTTTTTTTGGGCCTAGTTTGGTAGTCTATATATGTATGTAAATCATTTTAGTGTTGGTCGTCAGTTGTTGTTGGTCATTTGTTAGCATTGAAGCCGTGACATTGTGTAACTCTTAAGGGCTTAAGCACCCGACTATTATATAATAGTGTGTTTTGAAGCCTTTTTTGTGTGTTCTTATTGCTATTATCATTCACGTATTGAATCAACACGTTGTTATTTTCCGCATTTCATCGTGCATTTGGTATCACATTGCAAGATCCTCCAACACGGGACTTACAAGAATGATATAGATGATGAAGAAACTCATGAAATAAAGAGACAGAAGATTGAGGAAAGCCAACTATCCAAAACGTTTACAAGAGAAAAGAAAAGGCAAAGAATGCTGAAGCTGATGAGCCTGTAATTGAATCACTTGAGGGTCTTGGAGATGAAATTTAGATTGAAGAAGATGAGGAACACATGAAAACTAATCCGAAAATCATTTTCCTCATGCAATATGGTCTTGATTTAGAAATATTGAAGAAAATGTCAGAAGATGATATCAATCAACTGGCTGAACAGAAGGCAAAAGAGAAGAAAGAGAGAAGGGAAAGAAACGAGCAGAAACTAAAAGATGATAAAGTATATCTGTTGAGTCTGGGATATGAGCAAAGATACATTAACCGAATGACCAAAGAAGGGATAATAGAAGCGGCTGATGAATGGAGGAGAAGAGAAGTACGGATAAATTTCTTACTCCAAGCTGAACATGTCAACTCATATTTAAACAGACAACAATTTAGTGAGATTGACAAACTGTACAGGAAATCAGTTTTGGATGACACTACAAGATATGTAAAAGAGGTAAAAAGGAAAAAGGATGAAGAGGGTAAGAAGAAGTATGAGGAAATGAAAACAAAGTATAAGAAGGAAGTAAGGTTTTTTATTGAGAATGGGTATGAATTTGACGCAGTAAAAGACTTATCCAAAGATGCCCTGCAGGAGAGAGTGAGGATGGTGAAGGAAGCTCATGAACTGAAGAAAGTTAAACCTCAGATTGAGAGAGAAAATTAGAGAAAGAGCAAGAAGAAAAAGAAAATATGGAATCTGAGAAGAAGAAACAACAAGCTAAAAAGTGGTTTGAGGACCCTGAAAAGGTAAAAACCTTGAAAGATATTTACTGAAGACAGGCAGCATGAAAGAATATGAATTTGAAAATCTTTCACATGAGGAACTGTTGGAGATATATCAGAGAGAACAGAAAATGTTCCTAGAAGAAAAGAGGAAATTCTTGGAAGAACAAAGAATTAGAGAGAGACTGATGGTGGAAGAAAGAGCTGATCAAGCTGAAGTAAGTCTAACTGCACTGCAAGTAGCAGATATGATCAGTACTCTATGTAAGAGAGGATCCAAGTATATAGAGTTGATGTTCAAGAATGAACAATAAATAAAAAGGCTATATGATGATTTAGAATTGAAGTAGTCAAAGAATCAATCTACATCAACTTCTGGAAGACAGATGATTCAGTCTAAGGTGCAGAGGTAGCAAACACAAGGAAATAACTTGAATTTGCCTACTTACCTGTACTTTGATATGAGATCAAGAACTTGGGCTGTTTCGCTGTGGCTTGGGCGGGGTATAACGGTTCGGAGATATCGACGGAACTTTGAGAGTAATAACTGAAGATAGAACATAAACACAAATCATTTTTAGAAGTGACTTCAGAAACTTTAGAAGAGAGCAACTGGAGAAAATGGCACAGCTAGAATTGTATGATAATCAACAAAGAAGCAGACCAATTGGCCAACAAAGAAATGATCTTTCTAAGTATCTAAAAGAACAGGCTGAAAAGGGGTTTCCATTACTTGATCAAAAGAGGAAGGAAAATTATACTGAAGCTGAAAACGCAAGAATGGAAAAACGATTAAGGAAAGTTACATGGTCAGAATTCTCCTTCCCCAAATCAAAGATGGGAAAGGCTAAAAGAACAGAGTGGCTCAAGCTCAAAAACAAGAACATTATGAGAGAGCCTTGCCATGAGAAAAGAGATGAAAGTGCCGAATTCCCAAGTCCAACAAGGTGGTAGAAGTGCACACCTTACATTCAACAGGCATAGTGAGTCAGTTTCACTAAGGAACGCTGAAGAAAGAACGATTGCTATAGTGGAACATGACTCAGAGTTGAAGTATATTCACATCCAGGATCTACAAGATATTATGGGCATAAGCGTGCCACTAGATTCTAAGGATGTTATTGAACTGGACATGATTCAACATAGAGCTGCGGCACTCAGACATGAAAAACTAATCAGAGCTCAAAAGAGACACTGAAATGGATTACAATGATGGATGCTTTCAAGAAAATCTAATGCATTTTTGTTTATCCTTTTGTGTATTTTAATTATATGTGTAATTTGATAATTGATTGTAATTTTGATGTGTAATGTCCTAGAGGCGGAATTTGGTTATGTAATGTAATGACTATTTCTTGAATTGATTATAATTAGATATTGATACATATGTAACTTAATGCAGGTATGTTTTGATGCATCTGAGCTTGTTCCAATCTAGGGAGAGATTATTTAGTTAGAAATTTACAAGGAAAACTGGAATCTTCTCAACCTCCTTAAAGAAATGGTTAAGTATGGACTTCGAGCAAGCTTGGACTTTCGAGCAAGGATTTACTACCTCGAGCATGATGTCTTATGCTCTTAAGACTATCTTCTAGAATTTCTTCTAAGTGTTGAAGGCTTCGAGCAAGCTACACTTTGTCAAGCAAGGATGTTCTTCATCGAGTATGGATTGCCAATCGAGCAAACAACTTGATCTATATAGCTTAAACCAAGTATTCTAAGCATCTTGGTGGGTCGAGCATGGTTACAATAAAAGAAGAATCTCATATGTTCTAAGCATAACCTTCGAGCATGGTTTAATCCCAAGCAAGCTTCCATGCCCAAGTATGCTGAAGATTGTTCACAATAAGTCACAAGGCATGATTGAAGAGATTGAGAAGAACACGCTTGCTCATGGAACATATTCGAGGAAAGCAAGGGTAAGTTTTGAAGATTGAAGTCTGCTAGAGAAGAATATTTTCTACTAAAATATTCTAAGTAAAGTATGCTCGAAGACATGTTTCAAACATGTTTTGCATTACAAGTCTGCTTGACAAGGAATTATCATACTCGAAGACTTGTTTACACTTGTATTTATTTTGTCATTCATTATGTAATCATTAGTTTTTCTAGAAGGAATGGCTAGGTCTACATCCTAGGTTTCACATACTAGAGGACAAGACTTTACGGATTAAGAGAGCATAACAAACAGAGCGATTATTCCTCATTTATGCTACCTCGTACTATCGTCACGAAACCCTAGACATTCCATGCAACCTTATCACGGTTATTAAAGTGATATATTAATATAGTGAATCATTGTCTATTGCTTCTATTCATTACTGATCATTTATTAACATTCTAATCTTCATTCCCAATCTCTGACTATACTGATTCCTCTGGTATATTCAGAAGTCATTTGGGTTATTAGATCTAGTGTGCTCATGTCAACCACTATTGGTTTTGCACTAGGTCCAGTCCTAACATTAACCTTCTTATTTTTGTGACTGTTTATACTCTAACCTTTACCATGTTTAAGAACCAAATTGATAACAGTTAGCTGGACTAATAAGAGTTGTGCTACCATAAGTGAGAATTCTCTATGTCTAGGGATTGGGGGGGGGGGGTTAAGGAAAATTGAAATTCTATATGTCTGGGGATTGAAAGGAGGGGGGGAGTTAAGGGGGAATTGAAAATTGGGTACAGAGGAATTAATGTGTTTTTGGTGTTGGATGAAAGAATGCGAATCAAAAAAGTAGCAACCCAGAGAAAATGTTACGCTATAGAGTATTAAGCATTTATTATGCTGCCCATGTTAAAGAATTCTTCACATATCCGTTATCTCCATATATATAATTCACTAAAAATCATTACTCTTTTTCTATTATTTTCAATTAAATAATACTTTTTTACCTTTATCATTATTTTTTGTCTTTCCATCACTCATAACCAATTTCAACAAATATTAAAAAATTATAAATCGTAAGCAATGCTTCTCCAAATTTAACAGTAACATTTTCTCTCTTCTCCATTTACAACCACTAAAACCACACTCTAAAAAATAGATGACAACCTCACATAATTTAGAGAAGCTTTTGTAAATGCTCTTAGATGCAATGTATACGTACACAATATGACACCACAACCGACGATGGCATATATTGGGACAAAATGATTGCTCATAACTCATGACACTAGTTAAAAGTGACAACATTATTAAAACCCATTCAATAAAATCATTCATCATATAACACAAATAATCTAACATTGGAAAAGAATTCCAACAATACAACATTTATAAAATACTAAGTTAATTAATATGACCAAAAGGTATCACTAGGCGATCTTCTCAACTTGGATCAACTTGTGCATCCATAATTTGTAGCATGTAGAAAATACTTGTAAACACGATGTTGGTGAAAAATCATAGGTTTAATATATTATATATAAATGAAAATTTCACGAGTCATATATCATCATATACAATCTAATCCCAATGTAAGACGCGATGAGATAACTAAAAACTTCCGTCCACCCTTGACATATTGTCAATCTCTAAGAAGCGCAGGTACGTCATAAAGATCATCCCACTAATTGTGTTTGCGTGTGTAACCATCTCCGACGTCACCAATAAATAACCACTTAGTCAAGTAACATGTATAGCAAGAAACAAAATGAAAGATAGCACAATAATGATACTTAACATGAATCATGTTTGAATATGTAAATCATGAAAACAACGGAGTTGAATTATAGGTACATGCAACACCCCATAAATATTAAAATATGAACACGGGATTATGAAGTACTCAACTCTTTGACACAGGTGAGGAGGATAATAAAGAGAATAGACTTTAAACAAATGACACGGCTTGACTCAACTCAACAAGGAATCATAGCTAAAAAAAAGAAAAATTAAAGAATAGTCTAAGCATAAGAAGAAAGTACAAACAAATTAATAAATATGGAGTACTAGAGGTTTGGTTCACGAATCAGGGTTTCGTATAAAAACTAGTTTAATAACTAAGTTTAACTAAAGAACTAGTAATTAGACATGCCGCATTGCGACGGGTGGCGTAAAGGCGGTGGGAACGGGAACACCAATGCCGTTGAGCTTGTGGCTATATTATTGTGTATATTCAATAGATCATAGTTGTTGAACATGTATTATTGCAGTTTTAAAATAACCATGTGATTTGTTAAAACATTTATAAGAAATACTTAATCTCTTCGGTTATCCTTATTTTTCCCTGTCATTGTTGTATTGTTAAAAGTTCATAGATCAACCACATCATATATTTTATACACTCTTGATGAAAACATAATTAAAAAGAAGAATTAAAGAAACACATAGTAACAACAACCATGACCTAATGCCGGCCGCCGGCATTGCTACCACCATCACTCTGTCATTAGCTTTCTTCAAAACGTTGCCTGCACTGCTACTACGCACCATTGTTTTCGTCTTCGTCGGATATAGAGGTTAAAGTGATGACATAGGCGACGTTGTTTGTTCCTCTCCTACCGGATTTGAAGAATCGATGCTCACACACCACCGCAACACCACTATGTCATAAGGCATAAAAGATCTATGAAAAACAGTTACAAATCTACCGAACCACAATTTTTTTTTCAGAGATTTTTAACGACTTCAGAATTTGTTGGACAACAAAAGCGTTTCTAGGGTTGCGGTCGTTTTTCCTGTGGTGACTGGAATGCTTTAGATCCCGTTCAAATCGATGACATCAACGTTTCAGATCTTTTCTACTCAAGAATCCGGTCCAACTTCTTTAAAACCATCATTTTTGTTCAACAATTTAAGGATCCCTACATGTAGAAGAAGAAAAGAAATGGTTAGTTAGAGAGAGATAGAGAGAGGAGAGAGAGATGCGTTGGGGGATTCGATGGTGGTGTACTGGTGTTTAATAAAAGAAGGAAGACAAATATTTATCTCATATCTTTGGCAGAAGTGGAAGTGTAGTACGGCAAAAGAAGCACACAGGTGTCCAAGACTTGACACAACGTGTATAGGGGGCACGTGTAGTGTGCACAAAGTATGTGTAAAAGCAGAGATATGGTTGTAAAACCAAAGAAACCAAGCATACCACTCTAAAGCACCCGTTTACAACCCTCAAAGCAAAACATACATCTCCAATGCATGAGTTTTAGTTTAGAAAGTTGTAATCTAATACATATTATATATATATATATATATAAAAGATGTTTTAGTTGCATATTAATTACAAAATTTAAGTTATTGTAGTTATTAATTAATTTTAAGTAGTTCGGTTTGTTCAAAATAAGCGAACCGAACAAAATAAAAGAGAAAATAAATTCAACGAGTGGTTTGTTTTTTATCGAACTCAAAACCGGAACTAGGTCGAGATCGCTTCCAGAAACCTAATATGTAATAACGAGTTTAGTGTATTCTCTAAAATAATTTTAACATCGACACAATGAAACCCCCAAATTCAAGAAATAACATAAACCCTGGATTTTGAATCTCTAAATTGGATGTAGAAACACCTCAAATCAATTAATTTGATTGAGGGGTTTCGATCCATAGAAACTAAACTACTAAACCCGGAAACGAAGTGGAAGAACAAGAACCCGAATTGCTTGACTTTTGAAAGTCAAAGGTTGAAGAACACTATGATTAAGCTTGAATTCATGAAAAGTAATGTGAGTTGATGAACAATTCGCATAGGCTAGGGTCGTTGGTATTTATAATAATTGAAGTATGACGGCTTAATTCATCAATTTAGCCAAAAACCCTAAACGTAAAGAGATAGTTTAGTGATTTGGATGAATTAAAGCATTTCTAGAAGAATAAGTCGAGGGAATAGCGTGGAACATGCTTAGGAATGATCTAGAAGACGGCAAACGAGATAAAATCAAGATTTGGCGAATCAATTTGGCTTGAAACATAATTTTTGCTTAAGATGTCTATGTCGTGTACCACGGTGGCTCGGGTGAGCGGCCATCGCACACATAGCGCGACCTAATTACAGCATCTCTGTACTTGGTGTCAGTCGTGTATCGCAACGGACTTAGTGAAGTGCAAATAAGTTGCATAGCGTGACCAATATGGATTTAGGCGGAAACCCTAGAATCATCGTGTATTGCGACGGGCTAGGCTTAATTCCGTCACGTAGCGCGAAGAGAGAATCGTCATGTATTAACGTGTATTATGCATTTACATTTGAGATATAATCATGCAATTACATAAACAAGTAAATAAATAAATACATAAACGAAACAAATGAATGATGCAACTTTATTAATAATGAAAAATCTAAATTATAATAAGAATCTGGTACAATAAAATGAAAAATAACGAATGTTACACATAACGCATATGACATACATTATATCAAAATTAGGTAAACGTTAGAGCAATCTCAATCCATCCACCATATTACGTGACTAAGATTTTATAATATAGGGAACGATTTAGAGTGTTGTGAGTGAAAGGAGAGAAAAATGTTATGATTTTCTGTATATTTGAAAAACTTTTGTAACACCTTATAAATTTTTAATATTTTTTTTAAAGTTGTTGTGAGTAGGGGAGAAAATGTAAAGATAAGTGTTTAAAAAGTATTATTTAATTGAAAATAAGCGAGAAAATATAATGATTTTTAGTGTAATTTTGGATTTATAGATAGGAGAAAGGATAAGAATACTCTTAGTTTGCTTTGTTATTGGATATAACAACCCTACCCATAGTAGAAAAACGCCCAGCACATTATTACGAGTAGGTGGTGTTTAGGCATTTTGGGCGCACCAACAGGGGGGAAAGTTGTCGTGAGACATATAAGGTTACGTTCTTTCTTTCTTTCTTTCTTTCTTTCTTTCTTTTCTTTTCTTTTTTTTTTTTTTTTAATTTCTAAGCCAAACAAACCTTTATTTATCACTATTTATTATTTCTTTCTCAATTTATTTTCATGTGAAACCATTACATACTTGAGTTATTTAGGACATTTTTCCAAATGAAATCTATGTGATGGGACTTGATGGAAAATTGTTTATAGTGTTTTCCCCTTTTTTAAACTACTATGAATGCCCTAAATGTGATTATTAAATGAAAGTTTTGGGTATAGATCTAGCATTATCCATGAAGGGGATTGTTGAAGTATTTATCTATATTACATTACTAGGATAGAGCCCGTATAATACATGGATGATTAAAAAAATAAAACAAAATGGAATGTCATGAATCTATAAAAATTAAGAAAAAGAAAAAGCTAATATCAATTCATCCAAGTTGAGTTGGTAAGCCACAAGCATATACTTTTTCATTTTATCATTCATGAAGAAGAAATTGTAAAAATGGAAACTTGTACACTTGGCAGCCTATGTTGACGGTCTAATTGAATGACATGTGGATTCATTGTCTTGCTTAAATAATATAGGTAGATAATACATATAGGAAGCCTTTGAACTCCCTACACTCTCTCCTTCAAACGGCGTAATATATATTGTAGTTGAATTGCTCCAGCAAAATCAACCAAAGCTGTTCCTCATTACTCTGGCGGTAATCAATTCTCCGACGAATCTTAATTGCCAATAGAATGTCGTAGTGATGCAATCAATTGAACAGTTATCTATTCCAATTGAAACCGATCAAAGATGATTGAATCATGTCCCCTTTAAAAAAAACCCTATATGCTTTAGAGTTGCGTATCTCTCTGTCGCGAACCACCACCGATCCCATCGTTCACAAGGTCTCCAGCCCTGTCATCTAGAGTTCCAATTGGGGGAGACAATGTCACACCCCATTTAGCAAATTGCGGAATCATAAAACGGAAATATAATAGACACCTCTGGTATCAACTACATTGTTTATAAAGAACAATACAAACTAAAAATATTTACATCGATCTAATTTCGTTTACAACTAAGTGATACAAACTAAATCCAGCCCGTTAAGCGACTTTACTTCTTACTAGCACACTTGCATCAATTCACCCAGCATTGATCGCCAGTCAAACACGTAGCACATTGACTTTCTAGTCCAAGTCCGGTATACCTAAACCAACATGTTAAAATGGGTCCACTACAAATACTTTGTGAGTTTCACGAGTTTCAGGAATCAGTTGTGCGTGTAACAAACATAGTTTGTAAATACGCAAGTATGTATGTATGTACGTTCACAAGTACGTTTATTTGTTTATGATGTAATTATGCTAAGCTACAGTGAAGCCTTGACTGTTCGATCATGCTACGTGCCTCCATTCCCACGCACAGTCAACCAATGTGCCCCCCCTTCCACCCACAACATGCCCCGAGTAGCTATGTCTAACACTACATAGCGTGTTTGTATAATTATGGTCATGTGCAAACGGCGTTATGTGTGCCACGGCAACCAGGCCGGCTCCGTTTGGGTTTGTCAAACCAATAGTATTATTCACAAGCCACCTGCTCGAAGTTAATCACTGTATTAGTGGGGACTTTCAGGTGTTAACACTTAGATAATTCCCATCATCAAACAATTTCCAGTATATAGATATGTATCAACATGTTTTTCACCCCAAAAGTTCGTAAAACAGTTTAAAAGTGGGGTCATGAAACTCACCGTTTAGCAGATATTCAACACGGTATCGAATAGTGATTCGTTCCACTTGCTAGCACTCGGATCCTATAATAAATATTATAATAATATTAATATTTTAATGTTATTATATTCTCCATACTAAACAGGGCGGTATACCTAGTCTGGGTATAGCTGTCATGCCCAGAAAGGGTCAATAGGCTTAGATTGTGATGTTGTTCAATGTTTGATACTTTAAACCGAACTTGGCTGAGTTTCTTCGTTTTACCAGCTGAGCCAAGTTGATTGTTTACGCATTTAGAAAATAGGTATGAGTATGTAAACTTGGGTAAACGTGTTTTTTGATAAAATGATTAAGTTATAAAAAGAGATCACAAATTTGGGGTCTGGATTCGCTACGGGGCTCATTTCTGTTTATCCCAGTCTGGTTTGGAGAAAAACACGCACAATTTATCCAAATTATACGGATTTCTCCCAAAAAGTTCTATTTTACTTAATTAACCCAAAAATATGATTTTAGATCGCTCTTGATGTTATGATATTCCAACCGGTTCGTTAATCACGACGTTAGTTTTTATCAGAATTGAATTTGCTTTATCTTCAATTTAGCATAATTAATTATTCGTTTATCATTAAATTATGAAAATTTAGAAACTTATCAATTAAAATACATGGATTTTTATAAAAATATTTCTGGATTAGTTACTGATTTATTAATTTACAAAAATTTGTTTTATATGCTTTAATTAACCCGAAAATCGTCCGTTTATACCAACGATTTTTGAAAATTACGACAAAATTCCTGAGTGATCCAAATACTTCTCAAAACATCCCACAAAATCTCCAGAACCTAACACTTTTTCCAAATTACATTTTCGAGCCTAAAAAGACTATAAAAACTAGAAATAAGCTCGAATCCACAAAACATAGCTACAGTTTTCCAAATAACCCCAAATTTCATATAAGATCATATTATACCAAATATGAGTTCCCCACAATATTTCATAATATTTCAACCACTTTAAGTATTTTTCCCAAATAAACGTCCCTAATCGATATTAAATTCGCCAAATATTCTCGGACGGTCAAAAAATTACTAAATTTGGACAGGGACTCATTCATATGGTCCCTTATGTCCCTGAAAATTCTTATAGGCTAACAACAAGCACATCACAATTGAATCCTAAACAGCCCCTAAAGGACTATTACGTCATTACCTTTGCGGTTTTCACTCGTTTCCGCCCTCTTATTCAAGTTTCCAGGTTCTTGTGCTCCTAAGTAAGGTAAATATAGGTCCTATATCACAAACCAAGAACGTATCATCAACAAATCAGCCTTGGAACTTAGGGTTTCGGTTAGGGCATTAAACCGAACTTTTGAACCGTAAAAACGTGATTTAAACCCCTTAATCCGTGTTTATGGCTAAAAAACTTATCAAAACAAGTTCCCAACCATGTGTATGGTCAAACCATGTTTTCGAACAATTTTTAGGGTTTTTGCATGGTTAGAAGTGATTTTTGTTAATCAAACTATGTTTATATGTGTTTAAGCAAGTTTAAACCAGCTAATAATTGATCAAAAATGGATGAATTACCTAGGATTTATAAGAGGTTTGAGAGAGCTGCAGGTTCTTGTCCAAAATATGCAAGAAGATGGGTTCAAAAAATAAGTTAACTTGATTATATATTAAAAAAATATTAAGGGGGGGTGGGTTCAACATTGGCGGGCGGCCTTTGTTAGGCCCCCTTTGGGCCACATTTAGGCACACTTTTCTTGATTTGCGTGCCCAAACGTGAAACCCCAAGTCCAAATTTATTTTGGGTTCGGTTTTTGGCGCGAAAAATATATCAGGTACGACAAACTGCGCGAAAACGAGCGTTTTTCGGCCATTTTAGTGTAAATTTATAAAAAGATACTATTTGTTTGTAAAAATCAAAAATAATTTCACAGATCGCTTAAAACATTCCCAATAAATGTTTTGTAAGTCTTTTTCAGCTTAGCGGATAATACAATGCTTGTTTTATAACTATCTTTCGCGTTTAAATTTATAGCGGGTAGTTAAACGAGTATGTTTTCGTTTAACTGGTTTACTATGGTACTACGGCCATAATGCCAATACGTTAGCTTATATAAAACGTATATCACTTATAGATGCCCCCCCCCCCCCCGAATATCAGGGTCATAACCTGACCCGTTTGGTTATTCGTTTGTTTGATACACAATAAGCGGTTAATCGCTTATTCAGCATGTAAATACTGAGGTGTATCCAGTTTTGTCACGGATAACATAGAAAAAGCGAAGGATGCCAACGAACATGGTCCCAGTTGGGTTCGAAACTTACTATATGACATGGTCGTCTAGTATTCGATGTTCAAACACAAATCTTAAAATTTGTTGTTGGTGGAGCCACATATCCCACGCCTCTTCTCTTCCTTCAACAAAAATGAGTATGCACTTCTATTTGGGTACAAATTTAGTTAATTTTGTTGAATTGAGCATGATACACAAGTTTAGGGATTGATGTTTTATTATTATTGCAGATTATATCATACTTAATTATCTATATATATGCATTCATTATTGTGAAATTTTAATGTAGATGGGAGAAAGGATGATCGTTCAAATCATCTCGACTGAAAGAACAAAGTTAGCCCTTTAATATTTTAATACAACATTTAATGAAAATGCTCATTTAAACTTAATACTTGATTGCTATAATGCATATCTATGTGGCAGGGAACAGGGTAATAGCAGATCCTCTTTGTAAGCCTTTCAGCATGGGAAAGTTCTCATCTACATTTGATTTGACATAACAATCATGTCTTTATGTATTTGTTCTTATATGAACTTGCGCTAACAATTTAGTAATGCCATCATATTGGTGGAGGACATAAAAAATTGCAAATTGTATGTTATAGTTTAAGTGCAAACATCCCCTTTTCTATTTTGCATTGGATTAAAACTTTTCTAGTAGGGAATAAACTGGTTGCTAAGTAATTGTGGTAAAACTACATTATGTGTTATTTGTGAGCTGATTCAGCTGAAAGGGCAATTGGGTATCATATGGAGATTAGCGAGTATAGAAAAAGGTAGATGCTTCGGCTCATGAATTAAGCTAACAGATTAGAAAAAATGAATTTTTTTTAATCAATTTATCTTTTTTTTTTCAAAACTGGAAGGTATGGTAAGGTTGACTTTTTGAAATTTTGACCTTTTGTTCAAGTTCATCAAAAAGTCTGCTGGTTTCGTGAGATCCATAGTTGAGTAAATGTTATATATCCTTGATTAGTTCATTTAGTTTCTTTTTTTATAAAGATATTATGGGCTGCTGAGGGTAATTTTGGAATTTGGGTTTTATACAACTAGAGATTTTCATGGCCAAAATTGATTAGTTTGGTCAACGCAGATTTTTTTGTCGTTAAAACTGTTTTTTTGTAAACTTTGACTTTCTTGGTAAGTTGAGTTTAAAAAAAAAATGTGACCAATTACTCTTCAACCTCTCTTAAAATTAAAAAACAAAAGCCCATCAAGCTCGATCAAATGCTCGTCGTGCTCCCACAAGACAAACTATATCTCTAGAAACCGCTTCATATATACGAGTAACGAAAAATCACAAAGAATCATAACCTGATTAGCAGTGAACAGATATAAGTAGTGGTAAGGGGTCATGGGCAATAGTTGAGAGTAACATTTAGCCATAACCATTTTACCATCATGCTTACTTTTTCATTTGGTGTGCAACGTACAAATTGTACATTTTGATGATGACATAATGAAGTGTATCATAAATATTTAAATTTTTTGCTTTTTCTTTCATTAAAATTTGTTTATAATATTTGATAGTGATTAAAACCTAGTTAAGTGTATGCTCGCCTTGCAAATTGTCTTATTTTGACGTTAAAAGCTAATCAGCCTCTTTGTCGCGTTAGCCTTGTTTTTACTTAACCCACACTAGCATATGTTGCCTTAACCTAGAGTTAACTACGGTACCTTCACAAACCATACCAATGCCATTGAATTTCCGTCGTGAACCTTACTCATACTGAGCTAATACTTATTGCGTCCCCGCCGCAACACGCGGGCACACCTGCTATTTAGGGATGAGCAAAAATCAGTATGGTACCTATTGGTACCAGTATTGGTACCGATTTGTTACCGTCAGTACCGAATCGGTACCATGGTTTTCAGCTTTAGGAACCGGTACGGTAGCGTACCGGTATTTCCCGAATTTTACCTTATATACCGGTACAGAACCGAACATTTCTGTACCGATACCAAAAATTTCCGATTTTCAGGATCGGGATTTTCGGTACCGGTACCGATATGGTACCGAGCTCATACCTTCTGCTAGTCTAATTAGATATATTTATTAAGTTATATAAAGGACAATAGTTAATATTAGTGGTGGATTTAGATATCAATTTCAGGGGTAATGTTCAAATTTTTTTATACCGTATGTCATACAATGTTAACGAAACAAAAATAGAAATACGGTAATAAATAAATTTAAACACATGGTGTGCAGATTTTCGTCTTTGGTTTTTGAAAGCTTGAAATCGATCCATTACATCCTTTTCTTTTACTTTATCAAATGTTTTTCTTTCGTCTGCAAAAATTAAAACATTGTTCAAATACTCATCACCTGTGACATTTGTCAATTTCGGATTATTTTATACTTGTATTCTTAATATAAACCCGACCCGTTTTGTAACCCGAACCTTTCGATATTATCAAAATGATGAATTGTATGTTAAATATTTGTTTTATAGTTGTTGGATAAAAAAAACACCCTTTTCGGTTATTAAAATTCCCCAAAAACGCTCAAAATGAACTCCAGGGACTAAAACTACCAAAATGGAGACTTGAAGGACCCATTTGTAGTTTGTGCTTTCTTGGGTCTATAACCAACCCATTTTCATGAAACACCCTTTATGAAAGACCCATTCAACTTACCCTATATATACACACCCATCTTCTTCATTTGTGCTTGCTCATTTCTTCATTTCTCTCTCAAATTCTTGAATTCTAAGGTTGTTCTTCATAAGCTAATATTTCATTTTAACTAATTTCTCAATACTTGATGTTAAAACATATATATAATATACACTTCTTTTTTACCTTCGGTCTTTCATTTCTCCGGTCTCGGCCGGTTGAAATGTCGGGCTAGTAAGGCAAGGTTACATGGAGGACTTTGTAGTCCTTGTTTATATATTTAACAAATCTAAGTATATAACTTGTTATACTTGCTTAACTTCTACATATTTTAGTTTATTGTTCATATTTTTCAAGTTCCATGGTATTGGGTATGTGGTGACTAGCCTCGGTTTCATCCCGAGTTGAGAACCGAACCAAAAACCAAACTTTTGTTTAAAAGCATTATTGTTAACTTTTTGAATATAAAACTTGAGTATTATTATTTATAAGTTATTTTACAAGTTCCATGGTAATTGGGTATGTGGTAACCATCCTCGGTCTTATTCCGAGTCAAGGACCGAACCAAAAACCGAACTAAACCGAGTTCACTCGCTTAAGACACACAAGTGTGTTTTTAGCCACCAAAACTCATATTTTTCTTCAAGATTATATTTTAAATCAATTTTAGTTAATTTCTAAACATACTTGGCATGTCGGTAGCCGACTTGATCTTATAACAAGTTCGAACCGATTAAGGTCGTATACTCGCTTAACGAACGTTAAGGTTCTTCACAATAGAACTACATACTTGGTTAAGTCTATTTTGATTTTATTGAGTTATCTCATAACATTTATTATTTTGAGAAGTTAACTGTGAGCTTGGTCAATTATCAAGTCTCGAACCGAAAAAACCAAACACTCGTTTAAACCTCGTTTTGGTATTCTTATAACCAAGGGTTTTGCAATATCGCATTTTAACCCACATTATTACTTAACATAGGTTGAGTAAAAAAATAAAAAAACTAATGAATAGAATACCGAGACCCGGTTTCGAGTAAACTTATTTTACAAAACTCGTTTATTTAATTTCTCAAATATTTACATTTTAAATCCTAAACTTTATTTATTTACTTTATTTGTCATGTATTTTATTTTAAACCCTTCCAAGACTACCTACTAACACAAGACCCGTTTAATATAGGTCTTGCTCGTTAAACCGATCTCTCCGATTATTCACGACACTATCTTTCAAGTTACTTGTTAATGTGAGTACTTTTTCATCCCCCGTTTTCCATCTTTCGTTTTGGGGGTGGCATTGCATACTTATTCAAATTCAAATGATTTATGCTTGAGTCTTAAACCACAACACGTATTGTATATGTTTACTTAAATAAATGCTCGATTTGGTGTTATATGCTTTACATGATTATGTGCAAATTCTTGAATGCTAAGGCGGGTAGCCTCTTGAATGCTAATGTGGGTAGCCTCATCAAAGTATGATCATACGTTAATTCCGAGTATATATGGTATCCCCATATAGAAAGGTGTCGTCAATGTATTCTTATTGACGATTTCATTATTGTCGTCAATGTATTCTGATTGACGGTTCGTCAATGTATTCTTATTGACGGTTTTATTATCTAAATTGTTGCTATTATTTATTGTTTTCATATACTAGTTGTGGATTTCATACTATATACTTATTGTCCAAAACTATGAAAATTGCTCACCAACCTTCGTGTTGACAAACTCTATTTTATGCAATGTTACAGGTTTGATGTTAGCTTGATTGGATTACTTGAAGAAACTTATTATCTTGGCTTTAGGATATTAGAAAATAAAAGAACAAGTTATTTGTTTATCTATCTATTTGGCATTTTGTATGAACAATTGTTGTGTTATTTATGATGATATGAATTTAAATGAGTTGTTTAAATATTGTAACTTTATAGTGTCATTGTGCAATGAGCAATTATGTCGCGCCTCGACGTTTCCGCCTTCATTGTTCGGGGTGTGACATCACCCATTCGATTGCATAAATCCATCTTGAAAAGCTTCATTTTAGAAAAAAAAAAAGAATCTTATAACGGTTACGGTTACACCAATATAACCAAAACTAGCTTCAATATTCGATAAACCAAAGGAAAAGTGTCATGCTTTTATTTTTCACCGTTACATGAGTAAAGTCACAAACTCCACCAAATTTTGCAGATTTATCATCTTCCTTTAGATCATTTTTGTTTTAAAAAACTGTTAATAAGATTTTATTTTTTCATATTTCAAGTTCCCTAAACAAAATTTAAATCATAAACCCATAGCCAATTCCAATTCACAAATAAACCTCAAATCCCTAATCAATTCCAGTCTTCACATAAACCCTAAAGCCCTATCAATTCCAATTTAAAATTTACAATATCCAATAAACCATAAATAATCATTCAATTGCCCAAAAACATGTTCAAATTAACATTTTATATAAACAAACAAACAATACAATTTTAGTTAAAAGTAAAAAAAAATACCTAAATTGAACTAATACAAGTCGGAACAGTGGAATAAGGAGCACCTACTGCTGGCTACTCGACTGCAGTGTGGAGGTTCGGCTACTCGGCACAACGCTTTTTGATGTCCGGTTGTTCCCAATTTCGAAACAACGATTATATTTTTTTTGAAAAGATTTAATGGATTTTAATTATTTTAGGCTTTAAACTTTAGTTGGGATTTACTTGTATTGAGCTTTTAAAATGGTTGGACTTTAAACAAATATGGGTAACGTCATATTTTTCCAGAGGTAGCGAAATACAAAACTGTCACACCCCGATCAAAGGCGGAACATGCCGGGGCGTAACGTATTGATTGGACAGTAGCTCAAAAGACACTAATTAAAGAGACAATAATTATTTAATTTCATTAGCATTAAACAAGTACACAATTACAATAAACAAATACATATTTTGAATTTATAATAAATCTCCTAAGGCAAAAAATAAGCTCTTCAATCTTGAACAACATCAATTACTTGTACCTGTAGTATGTATGAAAATAAAGTTTGTCAACACGAATGTTGTTGAGAACACATAAGTTTTAGTTGTATATGTATATATAGGTAAATCACAATTCATATGTAAATGATGAGTATTACAATTCTTATGAAAATGTAAACAACTAAATAGATGTGGACCCGTTCCTATTGACACAAAATCAATATACTTGGGTAAATGTATGATTATACTAGATGAGAATAGATGTAACATCCTAAAATTTTAATGTTGAATAAAGAAAGTTATGTTTAGTGATTTCGCGTTATTGATTAATTAATATCGTGTAAGGAGCGGATCATGGACTTAGATTAATTGAGATGGGTTAAATGAGAATGGGCCTTAGGTCCATGGGCTTTAAGGGATATAAATATCCCCTAAACCCTAAACCATCACTCATTCCATCTTATTCTCTAACACACTCCAAAACACACACACACACCACATCACCGCCATACGGCCGGCGGCCGAGAGAGGAACAAACAAGATCCGAGAGAGAGAGAACGATTAGTTGTGATTAAACAAGTTAAACGAGATCCAAACGAGCACAAAAAGGTATGTTTTTTATCTTTAAAGTTTAAAGATCCAAGCTTTATAGTATACACGGGGTATATAAACGACCGAAAACGGTTGGGGAACGTAGTGGATGATGTTGAACCATAACAAGGGTGTTAAAATCGCCAAAATGCTTGATGAAAACCAAACCCGCGGCTGAACTGGGCAACTTCGCCTTCAAAGCGATAACTTCGCCTTCAAAGCGATAACTTCGCCTGAGGCCAAGTTCGCCTAATTGATATCTTCGCTTACGGCCAAGTTCGCCTAATTGGTAACTTCGCCTGAGGCCAAGTTCGCCTAATTGATAACTTCGCTTACGGCCAAGTTCGCCTAACTGGTAACTTCGCCTGAGGTCAAGTTCGCCTAATTGATAACTTCGCTTACGGCCAAGTTCGCCTAACTGATAACTTCGCCTAAAGCTAAGTTCGCTTAAGGTTTAACTTCGCTTAAAGCTAAGTTCGCCTAAGGTTTAACTTCGCTTAAAGTCAAGTTCGATTAGGAAATAAATTAAAAACCTAATTAAAAATTTGTTAAGACAGCTCGACCCCAGCCAGGGGCTCTGCCCCTTGGACCCTGCTAGGGGCTGCCGCCCCTAGACCCCGCTGCCAGGGGCGCTGCCCCCGGACCCCCGTTCGTTGTGGGTCATATAAAGATAGAAATGCAATATGAGAAGTGATAGTTAATTGATACGTATACTTGTTATACAGTCAGCCGTGCACAACTGAAGAAAGGGATTACGATTAACGGTGAACGTAACCGTGTTCAGGTGAGTTCTAGCCCCATTTATGTGTTATGCTTTCGGGGCTGTGTGCATACTCGATATGTTTGTTAATACGCTTATCCTAAGAGATAAGTGTATGCCTTATGTGAATGATGTGATATGTATGAATGATTGCTTGATGGTACGTGAACGATCTTCGGATATTGCACGTACTGTCAGGTTGTAACGCTATGTATAAGGTAAGTATGATATGTATGCTTATGTGTATGAACGTAATAAAGTTAATAAAAGAAGGAAGTGATGGTTGTATGGTTGTATGGTTACGAAAAGGGTACCGAGCCCTAATAATACTCGAGGTATGATGTATGGTTGTATGGTAACGAAGAGGGAATCGAACCCTACTAATATTCGAGAACTAGGGAACCGAACCCTACTAATATTCGAGGAAAGAGGGACCAGACCCTTATAATATCTGTGATGTTAGGGACCAGACCCTTATAATATCTGTGATGTTAGGGACCAGACCCTTATAATATCTGTGATGTTAGGGACCAGACCCTTATAATATCTGTGAGGTTATAGGGCGAAAGGCTCTTTAAAACGTAGGATTATGTATGTAAAGAAAATATGAATGAAAGTATGAAAGTATGAATGAAAGTATGAATGAAGGTATGAATGAAAGTATGAAAGTATGAATGAAAGAATATAAGTTTATGTGTATTGTATAGTGTATGATTAACTAGAACTCACTCAGCGTAGCTGACTTTTAGTATGAACGCAGGTGAGTAGGATGAGGCAGCTCGCTTGAGGAGACACGTGGCACTGAATAAGAGGCTGGCATCGAAAGACTCAAGACGTTTAAGTTTAATGTTTCGTTTATTTTGAAAGACAAAATGATGTTTTAAGACAAGACGTGTTTTGTTATGAAATGTTTTATGAAAGTTTTTAAATTCCGCGAATGTTTTAATTAACTCTGATATTTAGAACTGCGTTTATGAGTAAATCCAACACGAAAGTAGGGTTACCGGTGACGGGGCCTTACAATAGATGAGGATGAGATACCAACTACAAAACATAAAATAAGCACTTAAGCACATAGAACATAATAATAACGCATGCAATAATCACACATAAACGTAAATTGAATTGTGTTTTGAATATATGAGGAAATAAAACATGAGTAAAGTTAATAAGGTATACATGCTACACCCAAAATATAAAAGATGGAAAAAGGGGTATGTAAACTCACCTTGACGAGTGGATTAATGGAGATGAGATGGCGATAAAAATTAATATAGAAACGGTCGGCTCCTCGGGATGCGCTGACAAAAGTTCGTAGTTGTTAACGATAATTTAAATTAATTATAACGAAAATACAACTACAAGACTTTTTGACGGATTTGCGATTTGATGGGATTTAAGTAAAATTTTTTATTAAAGTATCAACATTATAAGTTGTAATAATAAAATTTGTGAATAATCGTGAATATCAATAAAATAATGAAACACGACATAGTAATCGGTTTTTAAAATGGAAGAAATTTGGAGCCTTTTATGGTTTAAACTATTATTATTATAATTATAATTATTATTATTATTATTATTATTATTATTATTATTATTATTATTATTATTATCCCATAATAAATTGATCAAGTTAAAAGCAAAAAAAAATACCTAAATTGAACAAATACAAATCGGAACAATGGAAGAAGGAGCACCTACCACCGGCTACTCAACTGCAGCATGGAGGTCCGACTACTTGGCACAACGCTTTTTGATGTCTGGTTGTTCCCAATTTCCAAACAACGAGTATATTTTTTTGAAGAGATTTAATGGATTTTAATTAGTTTGGGCTTTAAACTTTGGTCGGGCTTTACTTGTGTTGAGCTTTTAAAATGGTTGGACTTTAAACAAATATGGGTAACGTTATATTTTTTTCAGGGGGTAGCAAAATACAAAACCGACAAAAAAATATATTTGCACTCCTATTATCGAAACAAGCCAAACTCGAGCTTGAAATCAAATCGGCTCATTTTCTCTCCTATAATCAAGTTTGTGGCTACCGATATGCAGACTCCATGATGTATATAATAGGGTCCTGTTAGTGACACCCACCACACCCATGAATACGCCGCGTATAGATCTATATGTGGCGTATTAGGGTACGATTTGACGTCCTAGCCTGGCTCTGTCATAGGGTTGTCGGATCATACCCTAATACGCCGCGTATAGGCCGATATGTGGCGTATTGGGTTTTGTATATTATTGGAGCCCGGCTCCCTCCCCTCCCTCTCCATCCTTTCTCTTTTCTTTTTTTATTTTTTTACCTCACCCTAACCCTCTCCCTCACCCTCTTCATTCAACCAACACCAACAACCATATATTTTCGGATTCTGACGAGGAGATCCCGGACGGCGCTACGGTCTATCGAAGTTAAACCAGGTTTCGTTTTATCTTTATTTAGTACATGTTAGGACGTAGTTGTACATGTTATAATAGAGATTTGGTGAATGGTTTTACTTTTGAAATTTGTCTAGGCACTGACCATTATACTACACCATGCCTACTATATAGACACCACCTATATGAGCCTGAACTGTTTTACGGTAACCCTAGTTCGCTGGACCTCCCAAACTTAAAATAGATTTCCCGTACTGTTACCGTTATTGATATTATTACTATTAAAATATTAATATTATTATTAAGATATTGTTGTTATGAAAATATTATTGTTAATAAAATAAAATACTATTATTGTATTTATTAAAATAGTATTTTATTATTAAAATAATAATATTAAAATATTAATTATATTATTATTATTATTCTATATATTATTATTAATAAAATAAAATACTATTATTGTATTTATTAAAATAGTATTTTATTATTAAAATAATAATATTAAAATATTAATTATAGTATTATTATTATTATTCTAAACATATAATTATTAGTATTAAAATATTAATTTTTATATTATTATTAGTACTAAAATATTATTATTATTAGGTACCTGATGTACACCAAAGATTCAGATGCTGGTGTTAGGCGCCGACGCAAGACGTTCGGAGGTACGTTCGTAGAGCGTATAATATAATATAATATAATATAATATAATATAATATAATATAATATAATATAATATAATATAATATAATGTTATATTGTATTATATCAAGCGGGTGCTAGTTATATTAGTGAGTTTTTTTAGAAAAGCCCACCAGTGTTTTCTTATTTTGGTTTTTTTTCTTTTTTATCCTTTCTTTTCTTTTCTTTTGTTATTATTAATGTTATTTATGATTATTATTAATATTAATATTATTTACTTATCAATAACATATTATTATTCAAAATTCAACAAAGGGCTTCTAGTAGCAAGACTTATTTGGGAAACTGACAGTGCGAAAGGAACTTTTAATTTATTGGCTAGTTTCGTTATGGGCATTTTCAATCAGTTACAGTGGCTTACATGGGAAAACTGGCATTTTCAAACGAACTTTCAATTTCTTGGCTACTCTTGTTTTTGACCGCTCTTGATGTTATGATATTCCAACCGGTTCGTTAATCATGAACTCGTTGGTTTTTATCAGAATTGAATTTGCTTTATCTTTAATTTAGCATAATTAATTATCCGTTCATCATTAAATTATGAAAATTTAGACACTTACCAATTAAAATATGTAGATTTTAATAAAAATATTTCTGGATTATTTACTGATTTATTAATTTAGAAAAATTCGTTTTATATGATATAATTAACCCGAAAATCCTCCGTTTATACCAAACGATTTTCAAAAATTACGAAAAAATTCCTTTGTGATTCAAATTCTTTTCAAAACATCCCGCAAAATCTCCAGAACCAAATACTTTTGCCAAATTACCTTTTCGAGCCAAAAACGACTATAAAAACTCGAATAAGCGCGAATCCACAAAACATAGCTACGGTTTTTCAAATAACCCCAAATTTTATATGTGATCATATTATACCAAATCTGAGTTCCCCACAATATTTCATAATATTTCAAATATTTTAAGTATTTTTCCCAAATAAACGTCCCTAATTGGTAATAAATTCGCCAAATATTCTCGGACGGTAAAAAAATTACTAAAGTTGGACAGGGACTCATTCATACGGTCCCTTATTTCCATCGAATCCTAAACAACCCCTAAATGAGTATTTCGGCATTATCTTTGGTTTTCGCTCGTTTCCGCCCTCTTATTCAAGTTTCCAGGTTCTTGTGCTCCTAGGTAAGGTAAATCTAGGTCCTATATCACCAACCAAGCATGTATCATCAACAAATCAGCCTTGGAACTTAGGGTTTCGGTTAGGGCTTTAAACCGAACTTTTGAATCGTAAAAACGTGATTAAACCGTTTAGTCCGTGTTTATGGCCAAAAAAACTTATCAAACAGGTTCCCAACCATATGTATGATCAAATCATGTTTTTGAACAATTTTTAGGGTTTTTTCATGGTAAGAAGTGATTTTTGGTAATTAAACTATGTTTATATGTGTTTAAACAAGCTAATATTGATCAAAAATGGATGAATTACCTAGGGTTTATAAGAGGTTTGAGAGAGCTGCGGGTTCTTGTCCAGAATATGCTAGAAGACGGGTTAAAAAATAAGGTAAATTGATTATATATAAAAAAAATATTGGGGGGGGGGTTCAACATTGGCGGCTGGCCTTTGTTAGGCCCCATTTAGGCCCACTTTTCTTTATTTGTGTGGCCGAACATGAAACCCCGAGTCCAAATTTATTTTGGGTTCGGTTTTTGGTGCGAAAAATATATCGGGTAGGACAAACAACACGAAAACGAGCGTTTTTCGGCCATTTTAGTGTAAATTTATAAAAACATACTATTTCTTTGTAAAAGTTGAAAATAATTTCAAGGATTGCTTAAAACGTTCCCATTAAGTGTTTTGTAAGTCTTTTTCGGCTTAGCGGATAATACAATGCTTGTTTTGTAACTCTCTTTCGCGTTTAAATTCGTAGCGGGTAGTTAAACGAGTATGTTTTAGGTATACTGGTTTGCTATCGTACTAAGGCCATAATACCAATATGTTAGCTTTTATTAAACGTATATAACTTATAGATGGCCCCCTGGAATATCTAGGTCATAAACAGACCCATTTTGTTATTCATTTATTCGATACGCAATAAGAGGTTAATCGCTTATTCGGCATGTAAATACTGAGGTGTATCCGGTTTTCTCACGAATGTCACATTCTCCCCAGTTAAGAAAATTTTGTCCCTAAAATTCAATATGCCAATTGCACACTTCTTAGGGACAAACAGGAGTATTTTTTTTCGTTTTCAAATATATTTAGTTCCCCGTTGTAAGGCATTTTAACGAATTTTGACCATTGAAATTTTATTGAGTCGTAACTGTTTGATTTTCCTGTCTATTATTAATACGGGTTCTTTACAATGTTTAGTTATGAGTAATTTTTCCTGTGGTACTGTCTCCGCCTTGTCAATAAGTCACTTGATTAGGTTCGATATATATATATGAAGTTATCAGTAGGACTAACATCGTGAGTGAAACTCGACTCTAAAGATAGTTTTTAGTCGATATGCTACGGGATTAATTTTCGAGGCAAATTCATACGGCTCCGTGTACATTGATGTTAACTTATCGGTTTCCTCAACTCAAATAACACCTTTCAAAGGTCAACAAGTTACTACGTACATCGGTAAAGTTCTTTTATCAGTCTCTGGCGGCTTTCAGTTAGTTTTTGAATTTTACGAGCTTTATTTGTGGTTTCTGGAAATAAATTCAAATTCTTGCATTTTGAATATTGTCAAATTCCAGTCTAATAAAGTAGCGATTTATTTTCTTGGTCGCATCATACCGGTTATTGTGCCGCTGGTATGATATTATGATAACTATTAGTATACAAGGATTAGACCAGTGGAAAGTGCTTGTCCTAATTTCCTCTAAGATCTAATATACAGACGCGAGGTAATTCTTCTAGTGCCTGTATAGTTTGCCTCGATTGATCGTTTGTTTGGGAATGGTAGGTCGTGCTTAGACCGATTTGGTTCCCTAAGTTTGCCAAAGATAAGAGGCGAAATGATTATCTCAGTCTGAAGTAATCGAAATAGACACACCATGTCGAGATATGATTTTGTTAACATAATGTTATGTGAGCCTTTCAGTTGTGAAGTTGTTATGGATCGGGAGAAACTGTGCACATTAATTCAGCCAGTCAACTAGTACCCGGACTACACTATGTTTTTGAGATGATTTATGAAAGGGTGTTACGAAGCTCAAAGTAATCTGTTCCCACTTCCACTAGGTGTTTCTGGTTGTTGTAACATTACCGAGGGCTTTTGATATTTTTTCTTAATTCTAGCACGAGTCAGACATTCGGGTCATCAATAATATTCCTTTAAATCTTTGTATATCTTATAGGTATCTGGATTAATAGAATCTTTAGACCTATGCGCTTCATCCATGATCAAGTCACGTAGTTTACCAAAAGTTGGAATCCAGACTCGGTTTGTTTGATGTATAGAATTTCATCGGTTTTATTTTCAGATTTTTGCTCATTCCCGTGCAAGTTTTTGTTTTTCTAAATGTTATGCTCTTAAGGCTTTCTTTTGGGCGATATGAATTTGCCTGATAAGGTTCTCCTGAAAAATCGTTTCAAGTGCTCGTACTTTACAGGGTTTAACTTTTTCCCTTCATCTTAAGGCATTGGTTTTGACAATTACAACTGTTCCATAACTCTACTCGTCTTCCTTACCCCATATTTAGTTCCGTCAGATCAATTGTTGTAAGGCCCCGTTCCCGGTAACCCTACTTTGGTGTTGGATTTACTCATAACACAGTTCTAAAATCAGAGTTAATTAAAAACTTTTGCGGAATACTAAAAACATCAACCATCATATTACAAAACAACAAAATCTTGTCTTAACAAAAGTTGAATTGTCTTAACATAACATCATAAATCATAACACTTCTATCCCGAGATGCCAGTCTTCCAGTCCCTACCGTGTGCCATCCTCAAGCCAGCTCCTTTAACCTATTTACCTGCGTGCATACTAAAAGTCAGCTACGCTGAGTGAATTCTAGTTTAGCAGGTAACATACAATCATTTTCATTCTTACTCATTTATATAAACATATATCCGAAGACACATATTACATTCGTTCTTACATTCTTACTTTCATACATACATACTTTTACTTACCAGCATTATTTTATACATACTTGTTCTACGTTTTAAAGAGCCTTTCACCCTATAACCTTCGCAAATATTTTTAGGGTCTGCAACCCTTATATTCTTCGCATATATTATTAGGGTATGCAACCCTTTAATTCTTCGCATATATTATTAGGGTATGCAACCCTTTTTATTCTTCGCATATATTATTAGGGTATGCAACCCTTTTATTCTTCGCATATATTATTAGGGTATGCAACCCTTTTTATTCTTCGTATATATTATTAGGGTATGCAACCATTTTATTCTTCGCATATATTATTAGGGTATGCAACACTTTTATTCTTCGCATATATTATTAGGGTATGTAACCCTTTTATTCTTCTGATATCTTATTAGGGTATGCTACCCTTTATACATTAAATCTACATATCATACATACCATTCATACATTATAAACATCATACGTACATTCCTCTCATTAGTTATATATGTCCTCATAAATCTTTTCACACATACGTTCAACTCTTTCTACACAGATTAGGTATATTTATAAACATTCGTAAGGCATACACTTACCACTTAAGGTAAGTGTATTAACTTAATCACATTGAGTATGCACACATCCCCGAAAACATAACACAGAATTGGGGTTAGAAACTCACCTGGAGTCGGTTTCTCTCGCCGTTAATCGTAATGTCCTTCCTTAGTTGTGCACGGCTAACTGCAAAATGCATTACGCGTGTCAATCATCTGTTACTAGTATCTCTTATATCTATGCTAATGAAACCCTCAACTAACGGGGGTCATGGAATTTCGCATGGAAGAATTTCTTTTCTCATGGAATTTCGCTTCTCATGGAATTTCGCTTCTCATGGAATTTCGTTTCTCACGGGATTTCACTTCTCACAGAATTTCTCTTCTCACGGAATTTCTCTTTTCACAGAATTGCTGTTCTCGCAGAATTTCTCTTCTCATGGGGTTTCTCTTCTCATGGAATTTCTCTTCTCACGGAATTTCTCTTCTCATGCGATTTCTCTTCTCATGCGAAAAACCCATTTTTTTACATCTTTTTTTTTTGCCATTTTAAAGCTATTTAACTCCGTGACTCTTCCTTAGGACCCGATTTTACCCTTTTTATGGGTTTTGGGTTGTACCAACTTTGTATACCCGTGTTTTATGTGGTCCGAACATCACCTTTTTGTCCTATAACATACCCGTGAGGTTATAACTCACCAAGTTTATGTTTTTCTTACATTTCACAGCCCGATCTATCATCCTATCAATTTGCATGTTGAAACCGACTAAAAACTTAACCATTTAAACTGAAACCTACCTTTTGCTTCGAGTTCGGTTCGGATCCGAGACGACTCGAGGATCTGGACGTGATTCTTGTTATTTGAAGACACTTTGAGCACCAAGATCTTCCTTACTTTAACCCGGATTTGTATTCGGGTCTTGAGAGAGTATGTGTGTTCTATGGTGTGTGTGAAAGTGTGTGGAGAGAAAGAAAATGGTGAAGGGGTGGAGGGGTTGGGTTTATATAGGGGGTTATGGGCCCCATAACCCACTCACACTTCCAAGTCCAAATATTATCCAAACACTAAACACACGACTAACTTAACGACACACAGTTAATAACAAAACTTTCGGTTATCTATTATTTAACAAAAGTTGGATGTTACAAGTCTACCCTCCTTAAAAGTGGTTTCGTCCCCGAAACCTAACTATTACTACTAAACAAATGCGGGTAAAACTTGCGCATCTCTTCTACAACTTCCCAAGTGGCATCCGATCCCTTACGATGCTTTCATATCAGTTTCACCAAGGGAATAACCTTACGACGAAGCTTCTTTTCCTTGCGGTCAACTATCTCAACGGGCTGCTCGACATAGTTCAGCTGCTCGTTTACCTCAATGTCTAGAAGAGGTACGTGAGACGTATCATCAGCGAGACACTTTCTCAAGTGAGAGACGTGAAACGTAGAGTGAATTCCTTCCAGCTCATAGGGTAGATCAAGCTTGTAAGCCACTTCACCCACACGGGCCACGATCTTGAACGGTCCTATATACCTTGGAATCAACTTTCCCCTCTTTCTAAAACGTATGATCCCCTTCCAAGGTAAGACTTTGAGCATGACATAGTCCCCAACATTAAACTCAATCGGCCGCCTCCACTTATCGGCATAAGACTTTTGACGATCTTGAGCAGCCTTCATTCTGGTCTTAATCTGATCAAACCTTGAAGATGTTTCCTGCACGACTTCTAGACTGCCAATCTCCTTCTGACCAATTTCTCCCCAATAAACAGGAGTTCTACATTGTCTGCCATACAACATCTCGAATGGCGGCATACCAATACTTGAATGGTAACCGTTGTTGTAGGAGAATTCTGCCAAGTGAAAATGATCATCCCAACTTCCTCCAAAATCTAACACACAAGCACGTAGCATATCCTCAAGGGTTTGAATAGTCCTTTCAGACTGCCCATCTGTTTGAGGATGGTATGCCGTGCTGATGTTCAGTCTTGTTCCCATGGCTTCGTGGAACTTCTTCCAGAATCTTGAAGTAAAGCGGGTATCTCTATCAGACACGATCGACAACGGCACCCCATGCTTTGTCACCACTTCCTTAACAAACATATTGGCTAACGTTTCTAACTAGATAGCCTCTCGTATGGGCAGAAAGTGAGCACTCTTTGTCAAACGGGCCACAACCACCCATATGGTATCATGATTTATAGCTGTACGCGGTAGCTTAGTTATGAAATCCATGGTGATGTGTTCCCATTTCCATTCGGGTATCTCCAACGGCTGCATCTTCCCATATGGTTTCTGGTGCTCCGCCTTGACTTGCAAGCACCTTGAACACTTACTGACATAATCTACTACTTCATTCTTCACACCCGGCCACCAATAGTCTTTCTTCAGGTCGTGATACATCTTGGTAGATCCTAGGTGAGTCGAGTATCGAAACTTATGGGCCTCGTATAGGACTCAATTTCTAAGATTCCCATGACGGGGAATCCACATCCGGTCAAACCTGGTCTTTACCTCATGAGTATTATCCATCAACTCGGTTTGTTTCCCAAAAATCCTCTCCTTCTTCATTAACCTTTCGTCGGCTAACACCTCCATCTGCACCTTGCTGATCTCTTCGAAGAAATCTGGGTTGATGATCAACTTATAAGACTTGACCGTCGCGATAACCTCTGCGTTCTTCCGGCTTAAGGCGTCAGCGACTACATTAGCCTTCCCGGGATAATACTTGATCTCACAGTCATAATCCTTGATCAGTTCTAACCACCTCCTCTGCCTCATATTCAACTCTTTCTGCTCAAGAAGTACTTCAACTCTTTCTTCGCATATATTATTAGGGTATGCAACCCTTTTTATTCTTCGCATATATTATTAGGGTATGCAACCCTTTTTATTCTTCGCATATATTATTAGGGTATGTAACCTTTTTATTCTTCGCATATATTGTTAGGGTATGCAACCCTTTTATTCTTCGCATATATTATTAGGGTATGCTACCCTTTGTACATTAAATCTACATATCATACATACCATTCATACATTATAAACATCATACGTACATTCCTCTCATTAGTTATATTTGTCCTCATATATCTTTTCACACATACGTTCAACTCTTTCTACACAGATTAGGTATATTTATAAACATTCGTAAGGCATACACTTACCACTTAAGGTAAGTGTATTAACTTAATCACATTGAGTATGCACATAGCCCCGAAAACATAACACAAAATTGGGGCTAGAAACTCACCTGGAGTCGGTTTCTCTCGCCGTCAATGGTAATGCCCTTCTTTAGTTGTGCACGGCTATCTGTACAATACATTACGCGTGTCAATCATCTGTTACTAGTATCTCTTATATCTATGCTAATGAAACCCTCAATTAACGGGGGTCATAGAATTTCGCATGGAAGAATTTCTTTTCTCATGGAATTTCGCTTCTCATGGAATTTCGCTTCTCATGGAATTTCGATTCTCACAGAATTTCTCTTCTCATGGGATTTCTCTTCTCATGGAATTTCGCTTCTCATGGGATTTCGCTTCTCACGGGATTTCTCTTCTCACGGAATTTTTCTTCTCATGGGATTTCTCTTCTCATGCGAAAAAACCCATTTTTTTACATCTTTTTTTTTGCCATTTTAAAGCTATTTTACTCCGTGACTCTTGCTTAGGACCCGATTTTACACTTTTTATGGGTTTTGGGTTGTACCACCTTTGTATACCCGTATTTTATGAGGTCCGAACATCACCTTTTAAACTGAAACCTACCTTTTGCTTTGGGTTCGGTTTGGATCCGAGACGACTCAAGGATCTGGACGTGATTCTTGTTATTTGAAGACACTTTGAGCACCAAGATTTTCCTTACTTTAACCCGGATTTGGGTTCGGGTCTTGAGAGAGTATGTGTGTTCTATGGTGTGTGTGAAAGTGTGTGGAGAGAAAGAAAATTGTGAAAGGGTGGAGGGGTTGGGTTTATATAGGGGGTTATAGGCCCCAAAACCCACTCACACTTCCATGTCCAAATATTATCCAAACACTAAACACACGACAAACTTAACGACACACAGTTAATAACAAAACTTTCTGTTATCTGTTATTTAACAAAAGTTGGATGTTACAATTGTAGGTCATAGGCTTTTGTGATTCATGTAATTTGAGCATTTGGTGGCATATAAATAGTATTCCCATGCCTTAGGTGCAAAAAAAATTATTCCATACTCCGAGTCATGGATAGTATAGTTCCTTCTGAAAAATTTAATGGTGGAGCTGAATAAAATTTTTATGTTAGTAGCTGGAAGGACATTTCATGTTCTTCTTCCCAATCATGATTTCGGGCTTTCTGGGTTAAGAGGGTTAGTGGTTGACTTATACTAGAAATGTTTTTAATGAAGCACTGGTAGTATCTAGCTACTCTCAAAATTTGGCGAATTCCTTTTGGTGCTTTTGGTGCTTGCCAACTTTTATTGAATTATATCTCGCTCAGATCTATGTAAATTCCGCGTCGGTTAACAAAGCGTCCTAAAAATTACACTTATTGTAGCCAAAATTCACACTTGGGCAACTTGGCATTTAATTTCTTCTGCCCCAACAACTCTAAGATTTTTTTTTTTTTTTATAAATGTTGATCGTGTTCTTCCTTGGTTGTAAATATATCAAGATGCCATTGATAAACACTATAACGAATTTGTCAAGGTACGGCTTACAAACTCGGTTCATGAGGCCCATGAAAACTACGGGTGTATTAATCAGCCCAAAAGGCATAACTAAGAATTCATAGTGACCATACCGAGTTCGAAACGCCGTTTTAGAAACATCTTCCTCTTTGATTTTAACTTGATGATAGCCGAATTAGAGGTCGAGTTTTAAGACGTAATTAGCTTCCCGGAGTTGATTGAACAAATCATCTATTCATGGGAGGGGATACTAATTTTTTTATAGCGACTTCGTTTAGTTCCCGGTAATCAATACATACCCTACAGCTTCCATCCTTCCTTTCTACCAACAATATTGATGCTCCCCACGGAGAATAGCTAGGTCATATAAAACCCCTATCTAATAACTCTTGTAGCTGGCTAAATAGTTCTTACGTTTCGGAGGGTGGTAAACGATAAAGTGCCTTGGCAATAGGAGTTTCCCTAGGATTAGGTCAGTTCGGAATTCAACTTGTCATATTAGTGGTATTCCGGGTGATTCATCGGGAAAGACATTTGAGTATTCACGTACTACGGGGATATCTTCTACGTGTTTTTCATCTGATTTATTTACAGTTACGTTTGCCAGAAATGCCATACACCCTTGGAGTAAACACTTCGATATTGTAAGATGAGACACGAGTGATAATATTGCACCAGATTTCTTTCCTTGTACCATAATCGTTCCATCATCCGAAGGGGAATTCTAACTACCTCATTATTTCAAACGATTTTCGTCTTGTATTTAGCTAACCCGTCCACGTGGATATTTACATCAAAACTTCTTAACTCCACCGAGTGAAGATCAACAAGAGTTGGTTGGTCATTTAGGATAATAGGACAGTTTCGGAATATTTGGTTAATAGTTATAGGTTTTCTGTTATCGAATTCTATAGCATAGGGATCTATTAGTTCACTAACCAATATATTTACCACGGATAAGAAGTTAGTGGGAATAAGACTTCTATCATTGCATATATCACAGTTAATCAGAGATTACGAATGCATTCTTCAGCACATTCAAGTCGTGTCGTGTTCTATTTGATTCATTTATTAAACGCGGCCTCCAGGCGAGTTAGACGTGTATGTTTTCTCTTGGTTTAACCTAGGACAGTTCCTTTTGGAGCGTTTCGTACTTCCACACCCAAGGCAAGTATGAGGGTTTGTCATAGGTTGTAAGCGAATTGGTTGCGATTTGGGTAACTGGAATGGTGAGGTTGGATCGGTCGGTTTACAATGCTCATAATGGTTCCATAGCTACAAGTATAATGTCCAATCTTTCCACTTTTATGATAGACCTTTGTTCGACATTCCCTTATATTATGACGATTACATTTCCCACACTTTGGCGAAGGTTCATTGTATACTTTTTGTTTGGAACTAAAATTGATCACAGTATCGTTTTGAGTTGTAGGGCGTGCATGTTTAATTGGTTATACCTCTTGTACCCCTGTTTCATGTTTGGTTTGTTTTGTACTAGATGATTCCTCGGGCATTCTCAACATACCATTTCTGCAATTCAAACGCTACCACACCGACTTATGTCACAGCATTCTCAAAAGTTAAGTGGTTACTGAATTAACTAAAGTCTCTACGTCCGGGCTACTAACCATGGCATTAGTCGAACAAAATCGTTAAAACATTTTGTGTATTCCAGTTGATCCGTACCTTTCGTTTTCGATTTCTCGGGTTCGTGTTCTAATTTCTCAGTTTCATTCCTTGGTCGCAATTGTTTCAATATAAAGGTTTTAAGTTTTTCCCAGTTCATGCGGTTGGTTGCCTCTTGTTCTAGAATTCGTACAATTGTTATTTACCATATATGCGAAGGGCAACTAATGGTATTGATAAAAGACTCCATTGCTTCGATTCATTTTACTAACTCATTTGATCCTTTAGTACCAATAAAATTTATAGGTTTTCACGACATAAATCGTTGAGAAAAATATTCCCATCGTGAAGGATCACGGTTGTTATGACCATTATTCATATTCGGTAAGAAATTTTTGTTGCCAATGGCATTTAGTTGGGGAAATTATTATTACCGGTAGTAACATTAGTGTTCAGTGGGGAAGTATTATTTGTGACATTGTTCGATTTATCGGGAGAGTAGCATTTGTAACTGTATTACAATTGGGCGGCGAGATAGTATTTGCGGCCGTATTAGTGTTTGGCATTTGATTGGTATTCATTTTCGTATTAATGCTGCAGCGAATCGCACTGCTATTGACAGAGTTACTGTCTGCAGTTGTCAAACAATCATCTCAGCCATAACTGCCTCAGATCACGAGTTTGTTTTCTTCCGAGCCATCCTATAATGATAAGCAACTATACTTCAATTAAAAGTAATTCTCCATATACTCATCGCGCAGGGAATTACATTAACTAATACTCAGGTATTTCAAATAGCACATATGTATCACACACATCGAATCTTGTATCCATATACCAAGGATTGTACATAGATTTAGCCTAATAAGCCCATTGTTTGCATGTATATATCGAAAGTTGTCACCCAATGACAAGTAATTTTAACACGGTAAGGGTCAATGTTTGTACTAAAAGATCCAAATCATCCTCCATATCAGCATGGCACACTACCAGATGCTTGCATGGAGTATCGAAAAATATACACAACAATACTATACAATCCTTGTCTACCCGAGCACATATTATAACAATCATGAATTGTTCACAACTCGCACAACAATTTTTCCGATATAATCCCACCATTGGGTAATTGCTTTATCCTGCCTCTCCCATAAGTAGACATTTGCCCGTTGTGAGTTAAAGTAGTATGTTAAAGTTGGGAGGCATTTATATACTTCCCTTGACCTTTGGATGCTATTAAATATAGCTATTGAACGTTCTTTCATCAGGTCATTCAGTACCCGCAAGCATGCTGGGTCTACTAAGCGTGGTGATTTATTAGTTGGGAGTAAGTATGTCCCATACAGGTCAAGGTGCATCATTAGTCCTTGAGCTTGAGGTTTTTCTTTTATAACAAATCTATCGGAGTGGCAATAGTATAGGAGTGATTGGAGATACTCGTACACAGATGATTTGATGAGTTTGTTGACTAGGGTGGTTTTGTCGGGTTGGTTGTACTGATAATATGAATATTTTTTTGAACTATAGCTGGTAAATGGTATATACTGTTGATTACGATCTGTTATATAACTGAGGATTTCTTAAGGTAATTATTATATTTATAATTTCATAAATTGGGCTCGTCGCTAGGTATTCCCCTAGAAATAGTGTTTGTCCTTGAATGACGGAAGTGGGAAGACAACTAGAAAACAGTTCAGTTTACTGTTAGAAAATGGGTATATGAGATAAAGATTAGGTCTGAACTGAGAAGTGTTGCATTTCGTTGAGATGGACGTATGTAGATCACACCTCATACGGTTCTTTTCTGAGCCTTAAATATTAAGTTCATTATGTGGTTCTATCATACAATAAGGTTCAGTTTGGACTCAATTGAACGTTCTCATATTCTCGTTTACAGGCAGCATCAGTTTCTTTATCCGACGTAAAGCTACCAAATCTCGATATCTTTCGGTGTAACGTTTAAATTATAAGTATAATATTTTTCGATAGTATTGATCAGAGTAAAGGATATTATTAATTAGGGAAAAAATAAAATATTTTATTTGTTATAACCAAGTATCATATTAATTATGATAAAATATTGATTATGATCGTACACGTATTCGCACACCTTGTTCCAGACAAGCACGTATGCATGTTACACACACACACATATATATATATACTTAACATTACCTTTTATACACATATATTGTCATTTTTACCTATTGGTATGTCCCGCGATTTCTACCCGAATTCCCTCCTACAAGCAAGTCTGTTATTATGTTCCGGACCACAATAACTCACTTGTCCTACAAGTTCATCCAGGCATCCATCAGTATGTAATATTAATTTATTATTTATTTTCCCTGAATTAATCGAGCCTACGGTTATATTTTAGGTATCCTAAAGGATAACCTAATCCTTTATAACCAATGGCTTCGATAGCAACTTCTTCCACACCCCATTTAGCAAATTGAGGAAGCGTGAAACGGAAATGTAACAGACACCTCTGGTATCAACCACATTGTTTATAACGAACAATACAAACAAATTTACAATATTTTACATCGATCTAACTTCGTTTACAACTAGATGAAACAAACTAAATCCAGCCCGTTAAGCGGCTTTACTTCTTACTAGCACACTTTGCATCAATTCACCCAGCATTGATCGCAAGTCAAACACGTAGCACATTGACTTTCTAGTCCAAGTCTGCTATACCTAAAAAAACATGTTAAAACGGGTCAACTACAAATAGTTGGTGAGTTTCACGAGTTTCAAGAATTAGTTGTGCGTATAACAATCAACATTTGTAAATACGCAAGTATGTATGTATGTACGTTCACAAGTACGGTTGTTTGTATATTTATGATATAATTATGCTAAGCTACAGTGAAGCCTTGACTGTTCGTTCGTGCTACGTGCCTCCATTCCCATGCACAGTCAACCACTGTGCCCCCCCCCCTTCCGCCTACAACATGGCGTGTTTGTATAATTATGGTCATGTGCAAATGGCGTTATGTGTGCCACCGCAACCAAGCTGGTTCCGTTTGGGTTTGTCAAACCAATAGCACTATTCACAAGCCACCGGCACGAAGTTAATCACTGTGTTAGTGGGGACTTTCATGTGTTAACACTTAGATAATTCCCATCATCAAACAATTTCGAGTATATAGATATATATCAACATGTTTTTCACCCCAAAAGTTCGTAAAACAGTTTAAAAGTGGGGTAATGAAACTCACCGTTTAGCAGATATTCAACACGGTATCGAATAGTGATTCGTTCCACTTGCTAGCAATCGGATCCTATAATAAATATTATAATAATATTAATATTTTAATATTATTATAATCTCCATACTAAACTGGGCGGGTATACATAATCTGGGTATAGCTGTCATGCCTGGAAAGTGTCAATAGGCTTAGATTGTGATTTTGTTTAATGTCTGATACTTTAAACTGAACTTGACTCAGTTTCTCCGTTTTACCGGCTAAGCCAAGTTGATTGTTTACGCGTTTAGAAAACAGGTATGAGTATGTTAACTTGGGTAAACGTGTTTGTTGATAAAATGATTAAGTTATAAAGAAAGATCATAAATTTGGGGACTGGATTCGCTACGGGGCTCATTTCCGTTGTCCGGACTTCGCTACACGCATAATTCATCCAAATTGTCTGGATTTCTCCCAAAAAGTTCGATTTTACTTAATTAACCCAAAAATATAATTTTAGATCGCTCTTGATGTTATGATATTCCAACCGGTTCGTTAATCACTACGTCAGTTTTTATCAGAATTGAATTTGCTTTATCTTCAATTTAGCATAATTAATTATTCGTTTATCATTAAATTATGAAAATTTAGAAACTTATCAATTAAAATACATGGATTTTTATAAAAATATTTCTGGATTATTTACTGATTTATTAATTTACAAAAATTTGTTTTATATGCTTTAATTAACCCGAAAATCGTCCATTTATACCAAACGATTTTTGAAAATTACGAAAAAATTCCTAAGTGATCCAAATACTTCTCAAAACATCCCACAAAATCTCTAGAACCTAACACTTTTGCCAAATTACATTTTCGAGCCAAAAAAGACTATAACAACTCAAATAAGCGCGAATCCACAAAACATAGCTACAGTTTTCCAAATAACCCCAAATTTCATATAAGATCATATTATACCAAATATGAGTTCCCCGCAATATTTCATAATATTTCAACCACTTTAAGTATTTTTCCCAAATAAACGTCCCTAATCGATATTAAATTCGCCAAAAATTCTCGGACGGTCAAAAAATTACTAAATTTGGACAGGGACTCATTCATATGGTCCCTTATGTCCCTGAAAATTCTTATAGGCTAACAACAAGCACATCACAATTGAATCCTAAACAGCCCCTAAAGGACTATTACGCCATTACCTTTGCGGTTTTCACTCGTTTCCGCCCTCTTATTCAAGTTTCCAGGTTCTTGTGCTCCTAAGTAAGGTAAATATAGGTCCTATATCACAAACCAAGAACGTATCATCAACAAATCAGCCTTGGAACTTAGGGTTTCGGTTAGGGCATTAAACCGAACTTTTGAACCGTAAAAACGTGATTTAAACCCCTTAATCCGTGTTTATGGCTAAAAAACTTATCAAAACAAGTTCCCAACCATGTGTATGGTCAAACCATGTTTTCGAACAATTTTTAGGGTTTTTGCATGGTTAGAAGTGATTTTTGTTAATCAAACTATGTTTATATGTGTTTAAGCAAGTTTAAACCAGCTAATAATTGATCAAAAATGGATGAATTACCTAGGATTTATAAGAGGTTTGAGAGAGCTGCAAGTTCTTGTCCAAAATATGCATGAAGATGGGTTAAAAAAATAAGTTAACTTCATTATATATTAAAAAAATATTAAGGGGGGGTGGGTTCAACATTGGCGGGCGGCCTTTGTTAGGCCCCCTTTGGGCCACATTTAGGCACACTTTTCTTGATTTGCGTGCCCAAACGTGAAACCCCAAGTCCAAATTTATTTTGGGTTCGGTTTTTGGCGCGAAAAATATATCAGGTACGACAAACTGCGCGAAAACGAGCGTTTTTCGGCCATTTTAGTGTAAATTTATAAAAAGATACTATTTGTTTGTAAAAATCAAAAATAATTTCACAGATCGCTTAAAACATTCCCAATAAATGTTTTGTAAGTCTTTTTCAGCTTAGCGGATGATACAATGCTTGTTTTGTAACTATCTTTCGCGTTTAAATTCATAACGGGCAGTTAAACGAGTATGTTTTCGTTTAACTGGTTTACTATCGTACTACGGCCATAATGCCAATACGTTAGCTTATATAAAACGTATATCACTTATAGATGCCCCCCCCCCCCCCCCGAATATCAGGGTCATAACCTGACCCGTTTGGTTATTCGTTTGTTTGATACACAATAAGCGGTTAATCGCTTATTCAGCATGTAAATACTGAGGTGTATCCAGTTTTGTCACGGATAACATAGACAAAGCGAAGGATGCCAACAAACATGGTCCCAGTTGGGTTTGAAACTTAGTATATGACATGGTCGTCTAGTATTCGATGTTCAAACACAAATCTTAAAATTTGTTGTTGGTGGAGCCACATATCCCACACCTCTTCTCTTCCTTCAACAAAACTGAGTATGCACTTCTATTTGGGTACAAATTTAGATAATATTGTTGAATTGAGCAAGATACACAAGTTTAGGGATTGATGTTTTATTATTATTGCAGATTATATCATACTTAATTATCTATATATATGCATTCATAATTGTGAAATTTTAATGTAGATGGGAGAAAGGATGATCGTTCAAAGCATCTCGACTGAAAGAACAAAGTTAGCCCTTTAATATTTTAATACATCATTTAATGAAAATGCTCATTTAAACTTAATACTTGATTGCTATAATGCATATCTATGTGGCAGGGAACAGGGTAATAGCAGATCCTCTTCCTTCATGTCTTTATGTATTTGTTCTTATATGAACTTACACCATAGGAATTTGTTATGCGTGTATTCAAAAAACATATGAATGATGTTCCTACGCTTGCTGATATGAAAACGAAAGCAAATACAAAAGCTTAAAATTGCGCTAACAATTTAGTAATGCCATCATATTGGTGGAGGACATCAAAAATTGCAAATTGTATGTTACAGTTTAAGTGCAAACATCCCCTTTTTTGTTTTGCATTGGATTAAAACTTTTCTAGTAGGGAATAAACTGGTTGCTAAGTAATTGTGGTAAAACTACATTATGTGTTATTTGTGAGCTGATTCAGCTGAAAGGGAAATTGGGTATCATATGGAGATTAGTGAGTATAGAAAAAGGTAGATGCTTCGGCTCATGAATTAAGCTAACAGAATAAAAAAATGAATTTTTTTTAATCAATTTTTCTTTTTTTTTTCAAAACTGGAAGGTATGGTAAGGTTGACTTTTTGAATTTTTGACCTTTCGTAAGATCCATAGTTGAGTAAATGTTATATATCCTTGATCAGTTCATTTAGTTTCTTTTTTTATAAAGATATTATGGGCCACTGAGGGTAATTTTAGAATTTGGGTTTTATGTAACTTGAGATTTTCATGGCCAAAATTGATTAGTTTGGTCAACGCAGATTTTTTTGTCGTTAAAACTGTTTTTTGGTAAACTTTGACTTTCTTGGTAAGTTGAGTTTTAAAAAAAAAAAAATATGACCAATTACTCTTAGACCTCTCTTAAGATTAAAAAAAAAAAACCCATCAAGCTCAATAAAATGCTCGTCGTGCCCCCACAAGACAAACTATATCTCTAGAAGCTGCTTCATATATACGAGTAACGAAAAATCGTAAAGAATCGTAACCTGATTGGCAGTGAACAGATATAAGTAGTTGTAAGGGGTCATGGGCAATAGTTGAGAATAACATTTAGTCATAATCATTTTACCATCATGCTTACTTTTTCATTTGGTGTGCAATTTACAAATTGTACATTTTGATGATGGCATAATGAAGTGTATCATAAATATTTAAATTTTTTGCTTTTTCTTTCATTAAAATTTGTTTATAATATTTGTTAGTGATTAAAACCTAGTCAAGTGTATGCTCGCCTTGCAAATTGTCTTATTTTGACGTTAAAAACTAATCACCCTCTTTGTCGCATTAGCCTTGTTTTTACTCAACCCACACTAGCATATGTTGCCTTAACCTAGAGTAAACTACGGTACCGAACCGAACATTTCTATACCGGTACCAGTACCAAAAATTTCCGATTTTCAGAATCGGGATTTTCGGTACCGGTACCGATATGGTACCGAGCTCATACCTTCTGCTAGTCTAATTAGATATACTTATTAAGTTATATAAAGGACAATAGTTAATATTAGTGGTCGATTTAGATATCAATTTCAGGGGTAATGTTCAAATTTTTTTATACCGTATGTCATACAATGTTAACGAAACAAAAATAGAAATACAATAATAAATAAATTTAAACACATGGTGTGCAGATTTTCGTCTTTGGTTTTTGAAAGCTTGAAATCGATCCATTACATCCTTTTCTTTTACTTTATCAAATGTTTTTCTTTCGTCTGCACAAATTAAAACATTGTTCAAATACTCATCACCCATTCGATTGCGTAAATCCATCTTGAAAAGCTTCATTTTAGAAAAAAAAACATTTTTCAACGGTTGCGATTACACCAACAAAACCAAAACTAGCTTCAATATTCGATAAACCAAAGGAAAAGTGTCATGCTTTTGTTTTTCACCGTTACATGAGTAAAGTCACAAACTCCACCAAATTTTGCAGATTTATCATCTTCCTTTAAATCATTTTTGTTTTAAAAAACTGTTAATAAGATTTTATTTTTTCATCTTTCAAGTTCCCTAAACAAAATTTAAATCATAAACCCATAGCCAATTCCAATTCACAAATGAACCTCAAATCCCTAATCAATTCCAATCTTCACATAAACCCTAAAGCCCTATCAATTCCAATTTACAATTTACAATATCCAATAAACCATAAATAATCATTCAATTACCCAAAAACATATTCAATTTAACATTTTATATAAACAAACAAACAATACAATTTTAGTTAAAAGTAAAAAAAAAATACCTAAATTGAACTAATACAATTCGGAACAGTGGAACAAAGAGCACCTACTGCCGGCTACTCGACTGCAGTGTGGAGGTCCGGCTACTCGGCACAACGCTTTTTGATGTCCGGTTGTTCCCAATTTCCAAACAACGATTATATTTTTTTTGAAAAGATTTAATGGATTTTAATTAGTTTAGGCTTTAAACTTTAGTTGGGTTTTACTTGTATTGAGCTTTTAAAATGGTTGGACTTTAAACAAATATGGGTAACGTCATATTTTTCCAGAGGTAGCGAAATACAAAACTGTCACACCCCGATCAAAGGCGGAACATGCCAGGGCGTAACGTATTGATTAGACAATAGCCCAAAAGACACTAATTAAAGCGACAATAATTATTTAATTTCATTAGCATTAAACAAGTACACAATTACAATAAAGAAATACATATTTTGAATTTATAATAAATCTCCTAAGGCAAAAACTAAGCTCTTCAATCTTGAACAACATCAATTACTTGTACCTGTAGCATGTATGAAAATAAAGTTTGTCAACACGAATGTTGGTGAGAACACATAAGTTTTAGTTGTATATGTATATATGGGTAAATCACAATTCATACGCAAATGGTGAGTCTTACAATTCTTATGAAAATGTAAACAACTAAATAGATGTGGACCCGTTCCTATTGATACGAAATAAATGTTCTTGGGTAAATGTATGATCATACTAGATAAGAATAGATGAGAATGAGATACCAACCACCAAACATAAAATAAACACTTAAGCACATAGAACATAATAATAAAACATGCAATAATCACACATAAACATAAATTGAATTGTGTTTTAAATAGATGAGGAAATAAAACATGAGTAAAGTTAATAAGGTATACATGCTACACCCAAAATATAAAAGATGGAAAAGGGGTATGTAAACTCACCTTGACGAGTGGATTAATGGAGATGAGATGGCGATAAAAATTAAGATAGAAACGGTCGGCTCCTCGGGATGCGTTGAGAAAAGTTCATAGTTGTTAACTATAAATTAATTATAACGAAAATACAACTACAAGACTTTATGACGGATTTGCGATTTGATGAGATTTAAGTAAAATTTGTATTTAAAGTATCGACATTATAAGTTGTAATAATAAAATTTGTGAATATCAATAAAATAATGAAACACGACATAGTAATCGGTTTTTAAAATGGAAGAAATTTGGAGCCTTTTAAGATTTAAACTATTATTATTATTATTATTATTTAAATTTGATTTTCAATAAAATAAGTATCAATTATGGTTAAATAACTGAATATTATATATAATAATAGTTAACGAAAAATAGTTTCGAACCTCATTAGATCATTATTTCGGTTTAGTAAGCAAATGATAAAAATATTATATATATATATATATAAATATATATATATATATATATTAATACGGAAGTGATGGTTTAAAAACAAGAAAACAATAAACTAAGGATTCGTTTTATCGGAAATAATGTTTGACTAGTGAAATAATACAACAAAAAAGGTTAAAAGAAGGTTTAAAAAAATAAGAACTCAAACCGGGCCTGTGGGGACTCGAACCCGCGCCCCAGGCCGGTTCATGCCTTAAGAAAACATACGCTAGCCATCAGGCCAGCACTGTAATTTTTTTTTATATATAATTTGCAAATAGGACCCTAGGCTTTGGTGGTGGGTGCAAGAGTGTGTAAAAGTTTAGGTATCGACTATTTTTGTAACATCCACAAAGTTATATATTAATTTATAATAAAATGCCCAAAGACGAATTAATTGGAACTAGTAAGAGTGCCCGCACGTTGCGGCGGGGACACAATTGTGATTTAGTTAGTAGGGGGTTGTTTTGTTACCGACATTCTCGATATTAACATTTGGATTCTGTTTAGTTTACGATACCAAGAGTTGTGATTTTACACAACTATATTAGACGAGAAGGAAATTATTAAAAAATTTAGCCTAACATTTAAGATAATGGACAAATAATGCTTACCCGGGTAACAAAAATGCTACATTTATGAATGCATGGTAAAGAATTTTAATATGTTAGTTGAAATTAACGGGTCAACATCGGTTCGGCCTATAACAGGTTGGTTTGAATATATGTTTTTTTACTTAAATAATAGAGTTCAGATCAACAATGGTTATTTAAATAAATTAATTTGGGTTGGGTCAACACATGCACGGGTAGATTTCGGTTCCAAGTAATATGACTTTGCCTATTAATCATAGGTTAAAATCATTTGAACGTTTTTAAATTCACCATATTTTAAAACTTGTTCAAATGACCACTTTTAGAGATGACCAGTACTTTTGGAATTCAATTACACAACTCAAAAACCTAACACATCTTACTCATCCGCTTAAGTTTTGCAAATCAAACAATTATTGACTTACGAACAAAGTCAAAATTATGAGTGAATAATAATGAAAAGTCGAGCTAAGTAGTCAGTCACCTTCACCAAATTTTCTTTCAACATTAATATTTTTCAATCTTCAAATAACTAATAATAAGGAGGACATTAAATCAACCGTTACCAGTCATCTACTATAACTATGGCAAATGTTAGGACTCATACTTTCCAGCACCACAAACATCAACAAAAGATGCATATGGCAGCCTAATCATATTAAACATACCTGAGTCTTTTAAGAGTTGACTTTCCACACATTGATTTTTTGCCAATTGGCCACAATCCAGATTTGAGATATAATGCTAGGCAACGGCTGAAAAAACACGTCAAATTTAATCGTCATGTTAATGTATACTGTAATATGAACTGATATGAGTGTGAGTTGTGAGTAACCTGGGTTATTGCAACTGTACTTGGGCCTTCTACAACATCAATAAGCGCCTTATGCAAGTGAGATAATTTGAGAGATATGAGCCGTCAAGAAGGCAACGGGATGCATAAATTTATATAGATAAGCAAGATTGGGTGCATTCGACTGAGTCATAATTATTCAAATTGTAAAATTAGGATAGTTTGTTTTGTTAACTTCTTGAGTTGTGACCGACAACAATTTGTTTAAGAATTGACAAAAGTCATCGAGATGTCGGGCAACAAATGGAGTTGTTTACATGATTATTAAATGGACCCCGGGACGAAAACCATCAATGATGTGTTCTCTAACAATTGGCAGCAGGGCCAGAAACGCTTGAGTCTGAAGGTGGCAAAACAGTAATTATATAAATATTGACGGTCACAATACGAAAAGTGGATGAAAGGCAATACCTTTTCTGAAATTTGTTATTTATTTCCCTCTGGTACACATGTCTGCCCCCTAATATCAACAAAAACTCCAATTACTTTCTTTTTACTATAATAGATTCAAATCAGATAAACAATATGATAGATCACCTGTAACTACCAGATAAGAATATGTGCAAACACATCACTCCTTTGAGCAGCTCTAAGCAAGTATCCTTCAATCAGCATCTGCAAATTCAGGCATTAGTCATTTATGTAGATACAGTCATGCAGTCAAATGTCAAAATGGTCAACTATACACACCTCATCATCGTATTTCAAAGCTTGAATGAGCTGAGGCATAAAAAAGGTTAGTTTAGATGGAGGGTAAGACTCTAATACCCTTAAAATAACACACGGATAAAGAAAACCTGACATAGAGGCTAAAAGATGACAAATGAACACTAACGGACCCTAACGGACAAACGAACACGAATATACACTAATGAGCAATAATAGACAAGCATACATAATCGACTCTAATGAACAAACAAACATACACGATTACATATTAATTTCAAAAGGTATAATCATTACCAGACGTTTACGAATACTATCAAACGAACGCACTCTCTGTTGGTGTTTGTTCGTTAAGCTTACCGAACGAAATATTTTTGTTCATGTTCGGTTTGTTTATTAAACGGACGAACATAAATGAACTTCTTGGCGAACGGACATCCAGACGTGCGGTTTGTTTACAGCCCTATAAATAATTAAAGAAATAGTTGGTTACCACTTACCCTTGGGGTTCATCACCACAATAGAAGACAATAATTCCAAACTTAAATGTGGGTTGTGTCTTCCGTCTTTATATGCGCCATCTAAGCAAGTCTTCAACTTCATACTGAGTCGGTCCATGTCTGCAACTGACTCCACTAACTGCAAAATTCCAGTTGTCATAGCACTTTCTGTTCTACGGTTTATGATAGCATAAGTTTCAGATTTCTCAGAAGGAGATCTCATTGTTTTTGCTAGCTCAACTGCAAGTTCTTGAGCAATAATCAAATCATTTGGAGCTTGAGTGCATGATAGTGCTAAAGTGACCACACTTTTTGCAATCTTTGGATTTGTTATATTGTTTCTTTTACATTTATGTAAAGCCCAGCATCCAAGAATGTTACTCCCAGTCATTTTTGTAATGTCACATAAGATCTGATAAGTTGGTAGAACTAATGTCAAAATCATATAACCAAAAGAGCATGGTTTTAAGTAAATAAATTGAAATTACCTCAATTTCATGGAAGAACATTGCATGAAGAAGCTTAGAAAACAAGGGTTTCACAAATTTTGTAACCATAAGGTTTTCCCTTGACTGTTGACTCCATTGACTTAAGAATCATGATCACATTCTGAATCACATATTCTTCACCTACCAAATCTGACAGCATTTCTTCAATCTCTTCGGGACTATGAGAATTCGCTGTTACCAATTCCTTCAAGAACATTAAAGCTAATAAAAGCAGACCCTTTATATCTCCATTGTCCTTTTTACCCTTGGCTTCCTTTTTCATAAGCAGCAATATCGATTTCAATAGGGGTGGTCCTAGAACCTTGATATCTTCATAAATCAAAGCCTTCAGTGGAGCAACTTAGATATGCAAAAGATTTTATCTGGTTAAGAATCGCATTCAAGACAAAATTCAAGAGTTCACTCTTTGTTGCATCGTGTGTGTATAACCCAAATGATCACAGATCTTCAAGATTTGCACTTTAACACAAATGATCATGTCTGTAACAGAAATAAAAATGTAATTATAAGACAAAATGAAAGGGTTTCTTTTATATAATTATATCATAAACATTAACAAGAGACAAGGTTGACCTGAACCAACTGTGTAATTTCCGCCTTTAAATGAGAATTTGTTGGAAATCGAGCACCTAAAGAGAGAGCAATCCGAGGGTCAACGGCAAATGCAGTTCTTGTATACTCAACCTATTTCTCTGAGCTAATTCTCGCCCTAGAACTCGTGCTTTCTCTGTAACTTAAATCTTTTGATTTCGATAACACTGATCAATCAACTGGCAATATGAAACTCATATACATGAATATATTTTAAATTTAAACAAAAATAAATACATGAATAATCACACCTACATAACAAAATCATGCTAAAAGTTGCTAATCACATATTGTTGAATAAATAAAAATTGCTGCTAACGCTAGCAGGAAACATATATGAACGCATCGTGTCTTCAAAATTAAACATTTAGGACAACAGAAATCAAGTCGAGTTGTTAGCAGAGACGTGAAAAATTGAACAATCGAGCAATTGAGTATCATACCTTGCTACAGATCATGTAAATTTGAAGATGCAATAGGAGTGAAGGGATAAATAAAAGGATGTTATATAGCATTGAAGGAAGTAAATAAACATGGGGGGAGTCAATGGAGAGTCAGGGGTTACGTGTTGTAAGGTAGTTATGATTGGAATGGTTTCTTTATTAAACATCGGCGAAGAGATTATCGAAAGTCGCCTGAGGTGAAGCAAAGTAAATTTAGCGGCGTCTCCATATTTAATTTTAACGACTGAATTACCATTTTGTCCATCTAAAATGTTTTATATGTAATATAGATAACTATAATAATGAATACGAGATTTATATTGATGGATTACCCGAGTATGAACCGGCTCCGGTAAAGATTACAAATGCAAGAAAACAAATCCGAAATGTTACAGCATTCCCTACTTTTGAAAATTTCATCCCAAAATTAAGGGAAAAACATAACATAAAGAAAGAAAATAAAATTCAAGAGATATTTTTTTTAAATAAAAAAAATAACACAGATCTTCGAGTGACTCGGATAACGCTACAAATGGAAAATATGATGAGGACATTTATATATAGGATGTACCAGCGGCATATCCACCATGCCCTTATCACATCAATATTTGTATCGTTACCCAAACTACCCTAGGTTCTGAGTTATGAAACACAACCATATTCACTATGAGTTCCATGCGAAGACTTTGATAATTATGCGTGCACTCATAATTATTTAGATCGTCACATGTTCACATAATTCGTCCCGTTGTGTGGGTTTGAAAACAAGGTAAAAGAAAACTTTTTAAATTAAAATGCATATGGAATTAATTGATAAAGAGAAATGAAACTAAATAATTACGTGAAATTTGTTGTACATGAATAACTAGTAAATAAACCTTGAAAAATAAAACGAAATTGTTGAAGTTAACCATTGAAAGTAATAACAGCAAAACAAAATAAATCAGATGGAGTAAATTTTGAAGTTAAATGAGTAATTACGGATTCGATGTATAGGATACTTGCGATGACAAACAAATCACATGATTAAATAAATATAATAACAAATGAAGCTTGAAGTCAAGATTATAATATTTGATGGGAACAGAGTACCATAAGAACGAGGTGAGTTTTGGGGAATTTGGGTAGTCATGTATTAAATGTCGAAATAAACCTTGTGCATATGACTCCTATTAGATAACTATGTACAATACGTGTTCATAGTCCCAATTTTTAAAACAAAACGTTTGAGGAAATCGGTCATAGGTAATTCATGATACAAATACGGTACTATTAGATAACCATGCACATCACCATGCACATAGTCCCAGTAAATTACCGGTCATAGACCACTTGAAATGTGATAATAAATTGTGTAACGATAAATAGTGCATTAGACGACATAATAGAAATAGGTGAGAGATTAAATTCAATTATAAACAACCATGATTCACACTCATAACAAAACTTAAGATTTAAATGAAGTCATTACATTAGGTTTTAAAAAAATAATCATAAAAAGATCTCGATAAAATAAACGTCTCTTTTAGCATGCAGTCTTGAGAGGTGAGGCTTAGACTTGGGGACCGTTGATGTAACACACTTGTCCTTGAGTACCTTGAGCAACTTGGTGAACTTGAGGTTGGTTGGGTGGGTTTTGGTTGGCTTGGGTATTGGGAATAGCTTGGGCAAGAATTGCTTGAATGGGTTGGACTTGGATCGGTTGAGGTTGATTCACTTGGGCTTGGGCAAAATGGGTTGGATAAACTTGTGCTTGATAGGCTTGGTATTGAGTAGCTTGGGTTGGGTAGGATGAAATTTGGTTCATGTGTGCGAGTTTTGGGCATGCATTGCGGAAATGGCTAGGATCTCTACAATTTTAACAAGTCCTAATAGTTGAGGATGCTTGGGTATACGGTTGAGCATAAGGTAAAGCTTGGGGTTGGGTAAGAGGTGAGGTAAGACCACTCCCATCAGCAAACCATTAATGGTTTGTTACACTATTTGTAAAAAAAGAAAATTAAAAAAGAAAGGAAATTGACCAAACCGGTTTGATGTAGCAAACCAATTTGCCAACCCATTCACTGCCACTTGTCAACATTTTAATATACCTCTTTTTAATTTCTTTTTTCTTTCATACCTATTAGTTTTAACTATAATATTGTTTTTATCTAATAACTTTCAAAAAATTAAGTTTTAAAAAAAATCTAAAAATATAGTCTTGTTCAGCTTTTTTTGGTGAACACATCGGTATAAATTTTTTTAAAAACAGAGTTCATAAAAAAATACTTTTTTTAATATAAAATAAATATTAAGTATGCTTGATGAATATAATTATCCTTTTATTTTTTAAAAATTATAAAATTAAATATATTGTTAAATTTTAAATAAAGTAATTATTTTTTATATTTCTAGTCACTTTTAGTAACAAAAACAATAATTATAAATAATATTTATTTAACAAAAAATGGTGTAGGTTGGGTTGCGAATGAGTGTAGAGAGTTTGGTTTGTTTGGATTTGGTAGGTGGAAGTGAGAGAAATTAATTTTATAATAAAAATTGGGTTTGGTTGGTTTGTGAATGGGGATGGTCTAAATGGTTGAATCATGGGTTGGTTGAGTTCACGACATGTGGTAAAGAGGTGACCAAAACAACCAAAATGGGTGCACTGACGACACTTGAGGCTAGGCGAATGGTGGAATTTACACGTTTCACATAAAGGGTGGGGTCCTGTGTAGGGAGTCTTGGTGGGTTGGACTTGTTGGGCTTGCGATTGGGCCAAGACATAGTTTTGGGAATTTGATTTTCTTTTGCTGTTGCGGTAATGGGGTGAGTTGTTGTTGTTGTGCTTTAAGGATTCGGGCTTAGAGGATTCGGTATTGGACTCTTTGGCAGGCTCAGATGCGGGCTTATCACTAGGCTCTTTGGATTTCTTCTGCGTCAAGGTCCCGGCCTTAACGTGGTTCTCGATGAGGGTGCCGGCTAGGGTAATGGCATCATGAAGATCCTTCGGGTCACGACTTAGAACGGAATCTTGGATTTGCATTGGCAAACCCATGATGTACTTGTCAATGGCACGCTCGAAGGGAGTGACCAAGTGTGGGATGAGGAGGCTCGATTCGTGGAACCGGTCGTTATAGGACACATTGTCACCACCTTCTTGTCTTAAATTCCAAAACTCTTCTTCCAACTTTTGGAGCTCATATTTCGGACAAAATTCCTTGAGCATGAGTTTCTTAAGGTCGTCCCATGGCAAGGCCATGGCAACCTCAGCCCCAAGGGCTTTCCTTTTGCTATTCCACTAAGTAAGGGCACTCAATTTGAAATCGCTTGAGACATAAGTGGTCTTTTTGTCTTCCGAGCATGCACAGTAGAGGAACACGCTTTCCTTGCTCGAACCATTGAAAAAGGGTTGTAGCACCCTTGGTCCCAAAGTAGTCGGTCGGGTTATCATTCTTAAATTGCTTGAATGAGAAAACAGTTGGGTTTTGGTTTACGGAAGCTTTGGCAGTGGCATTCACGGTTTGGAGTTGAGATATGAGTATTGGGAGGGCTTCCACGATTCCCTTCGTAATGCGAGACGACATACTGTGGCCAGAGTTGCCAGTGCGACGGTTACAGTTGATGAGGCGGGAGGAAGACATGCTACAAGGACGAAATTTTGAAAAATTTATTAGCTTTTGGGATAAATTGAAAAATTTTGAGTTTTTTTTATGAAAATTCATGAAGGTGCAAAAATGAAAATTTTTTATTAGCCTTAACTTGAAGTATTGATAAAATTAAATGAAATAGTAAAATTTAAACGGTGGATGGAGATGTACATGAAAATAATCGTTCATAACAAAATCAAAAATTTAAACCAAAAATATTTTCATCGTTGAAATATCAATGTATCACCATGGCTTAATTTTCCAACAAAATATTTAAAATTGATTGAAATCGAGATAAGGGCGTTAAGATGAATGGTTGGAGTATCCATGTATCACCATGGCTTTTCCCACCAATTCTTTCAATTAAAATATTATAAGGAAGAACCTAGTTTAGCCACGTATCACCGTGAATTTGGATATGATTTAAGGATGTGATCGTCACATGACCACGATTGATACAATGAGTGTAGTAGATTTGTGAACGTTTGGTGTAATACGCTTTGGCTTAACAAGTTTCACACTCACACCTCACCCTCCAGGAAGGCAACCAGGTCTCGCGGCTGATCGAGATTTATGCGCATTGCACTTCCTTAGGCTCGCAAGCCTTGGTGTCAAGGGATCGGTGTACAGGTGTGTCCCCCTTACAGTTACTACGTATCCGTTAGACGAATCATTCTCAAGGAGAGGGTAGTAAAAATGGTGGGAATTCTTAATGAATTTCCCAATTTTAAAATATTAACTAGGATTTTGAAAATAATTTTGAAAGTGAGGCATAGCCTCGGAATTATGTGTGCTTTGTGTACAAGAGTAATATCAAATAATTAAATAATATTTAAGCTACCGTAATCAATCATATAAATTACGGTGCAAACACGTAAAGGCATATCACGCATATGGACCCTAAGCATGCTACTAGGTCTTATATCTAACCACCTATCTTATAGCCTTTGTCTCTGATACCAATCTGTCACACCCCGACCAAAGGCGGAACACGCCGGGGCGTAACGTATTGATTAGACAGTAGCTCAAAAGATACTAATTAAAGTGTCAATAATTATTTAATTTCATTAACACTAAACAAGTACACAATTACAATAATCAAATATATATTTTGAATTTATAATAAATCTCCTAAGGCAAAAACTAAGCTCTTCAATCTTGAACAATATCAATTACTTGTACCTGTAGCATGTATGAAAATAAATTTTGTCAATACGAATGTTGGTGAGAATACATAAGTTTTAGTTGTATGTGTGTGTATATATATATATATATATATATATATATATATATAGGTAAATCACAATTCATATGTAAATGATGAGTATTACAATTCTTATGAAAATGTAAACAACTAAATAGATGTGGACCCGTTCCTATTGACACGAAATCAATGTACTTGGGTAAATGTATGATCATACTAGATGAGAATAGATAAGGATGAGATACCAACCACCAAACATAAAATATGCACTTAGGCACATAGAACATAATTATAAAGCATGCAATAATCACACATAAACGTAAATTGAATTGTGTTTTGAATAGATGAGGAGTGGATCAATGGAGGTATGTAAACTCACCTTGACGAGTGGATCAATGGAGATGAGATGGCGATAAAAATTAAGATAGAAACGGTCGGCTCCTCGGGATGCGTTGACAAAACTTCGTAGTTGTTAACGATAATTTAAATTAATTATAATGAAAATACAACTACAAGACTTTTTGACGGATTTGCGATTTGATGGGATTTAAGTAAAATTTTTAATTAAAGTATCGACATTATAAGTTGTAATAATAAAATTTGTGAATAATTGTGAATATCAATAAAATAATGAAACACGACATAGTAATCGGTTTTTAAAATGGAAGAAATTTGGAGCCTTTTAAGGTTTAAACTATTATTATTATTATTATTATTATCCCATAATAAATTGATCAAGTTAAAAGCAAAAAAAAAATACCTAAATTGAACAAATACAAATCGGAACAATGGAAGAAGGAGCACCTACCGCCGGCTACTCAACTGCAGCGTGCAGATCCGGCTACTTGGCACAACGCTTTTTGATGTCTGGTTATTCCCAATTTCCAAACAACGAGTATATTTTTTTGAAAAGATTTAATGGATTTTAATTAGTTTGGGCTTTAAACTTTGGTTGGGCTTTACTTGTGTTGAGCTTTTAAAATGGTTGGACTTTAAACAAATATGGGTAACGTTATATTTTTTTTAGGGGGTAGCGAAATACAAAACCGACAAAAAAATATATTTGCACTCCTATTATCAAAACAAGCCAAACTCGAGCTCGAAATCAAATCGGCTCATTATCACTCCTATAATTAAGTTTGTGGCTACCGATATGCGGACTCCACGATGTATATAATAGGGTCCTGCTAGGGACACCCACCACACCCATGAATACGCCGCGTATAGATCTATATGCGGCGTATTAGGGTACGATTTGACGTCCTAGCCTGGCTCTGTCATAGGGTTGTCGGATCGTAACCTAATACGCCGCGTATAGGCCTATATGTGGCGTATTGGGTTTTGTATATTATTGGAGCCCGGCTCCCTCCCCTCTCTCTCCATCCTTTCTCTTTTCTTTTTTTATTTTTTTACCTCACCCTCACCCTCAACCTGTAGCATTTATGAAAATAAATTTTGTCAACACGAATGTTGGTGAGAATACATAAGTTTTAGTTGTGTGTGTGTGTGTGTGTGTGTGTCTATATATATATATATATAGGTAAATCACAATTCATACGTAAATGATGATTATTACAATTCTTATGAAAATGTAAACAACTAAATAGATGTGGACCCGTTCCTATTGACACGAAATCAATGTACTTGGGTAAATGTATGATCATACTAGATGAGAATAGATGAGGATGAGATACCAACCACCAAACATAAAATATGCACTTAGGCACATAGAACATAATAATAAAGCATGCAATAATCACACATAAACGTAAATTGAATTGTGTTTTGAGTAGATGAGGAAATAAAACATGAGTAAATTTAATAAGGTATACATGTTACACTCAAAATATAAAAGATGGAAAAAAGGGGTATGTAAACTCATCTTGACGAGTGGATCAATGGAGATGAGATGGCGATAAAAATTAAGATAGAAACGGTCGGCTCCTCGGGATGCGTTGACAAAAGTTCGTAGTTGTTAACGATAATTTAAATTAATTATAACGAAAATACAACTACAAGACTTTTTGACGGATTTGCGATTTGATGGGATTTAAGTAAAATTTTTAATTAAAGTATCGACATTATAAGTTGTAATGATAAAATTTGTGAATAATTGTGAATATCAATAAAATAATGAAACACGACATAGTAATCGGTTTTTAAAATGGAAGAAATTTGGAGCCTTTTAAGGTTTAGACTATTATTATTATTATTATTATTATTATTATCCCATAATAAATTGATCAAGTTAAAAGCAAAAAAAATACCTAAATTGAACAAATACAAATCGGAACAATGGAAGAAGGAGCACCTACCGCCGGCTACTCAATTGCAGCGTGGAGGTCCGGCTACTTGGCACAACGCTTTTTGATGTCTGGTTGTTCCCAATTTCCAAACAACGAGTATATTTTTTTGAAAAGATTTAATGGATTTTAATTAGTTTGGGCTTTAACTTTGGTTGGGCTTTACTTGTGTTGAGCTTTTAAAATGGTTGGACTTTAAACAAATATGGGTAACGTTTTATTTTTTTCAGGGGGTAGCGAAATACAAAACCGACAATAAAATATATTTGCACTCCTATTATCGAAACAAGCCAAACTTGAGCTCGAAATCAAATCAGCTCATTTTCACTCCTATAATCAAGTTTATGGCTACCGATATGCAGACTCCACGATGTATATAACAGGGTCCTGCTAGGGACACCCACCACACCCATGAATACGCCGCGTGTAGATCTATATGCGGCGTATTAGGGTACCATTTGACGTCCTAGCCTGGCTCTGTAGCGAGTGTTGTCTCAGAAGTTGCTGCAACAATCGAGAAGGTAACTCCACTAGAATCACCGCCACTTGAAACTTACCATGATGATACAGATTCTGTGGAGATAGCTGATGTTAATGACGATATTGCCAACTCACCAGCTACCACTGAACCTTTTGTATCTGATAATGAGCAAATCAATGACATTTCTTGGCCACCTCGGCCAACCCAACCAATTGAAGAACAACCAGTACCTGAAACTTCTCCACTACCTAAACCAACCCCATCTACTGATCCTGCAGAAACTCAACCATTCTCTGAACTTTCTTCAAAACCAAATGTTGAAACCCCACCATCAAGCCCAGATCTTTACGTTGTTGTGTGTGAAAATGCCAGACTTGAGTTTGAGAACATTATGCTAAGAGAACAAAATGCCATTTTGGCTACAAAGAACTCGGCTCTGGAAGCTACACTAAATGAGGCTCTATTGAAAATTCGAACCCTAGAGGGGCATTCTGAGGTTGAGAAGACCTCAGATGCATTAAAACAGGGGGAGAATACTAAAGGTGCAGAGGCTTTAAGAGTTATTGGTGAAATGTATGAGAGTTCTAAAGAGGAAGTGGTAGAAGTTGAACCATCAAGTGCTTTGAACATGCTAAACCAAGCATATGATGATGGAGAATCGGAGGATGAGGGGGAGGATAAAGAAGAAGAAGAAACTGAAGAAAAGAGTCTAAAAAGAAAAACAAAAGGGGGGTTGCACTTACTGAAGATGATCTACATCCCCTGCCTAAGTATACAGTTTTGTCTGATGACATTTTATACAAAGAGAATGTTGTTGATCCAGATATGGCTGAAGCTGAGTTAGTGAAAACAGCAATCAATCTAATAAATAAAGAATTGGAAGCTCTAGAAAGAGAAAAGTTAAATCAAGAGGAGGAGGAAATTCCTCAGGAGGTCATAGAAGCCTTGATTAAAATGAAAGATAAAGAGGAGGAAGATGAGAGGAGATTAAGAGAAGCTGATGAAGCAATCAAGGCTACAATTGATGCCTTGAAAGAAAATTTAAATGTTGATCAACAAGAACTTGAACAAGAAAAAGCAGAGCCATTGATCACAGAACCTGAAGAGCCTGCAATGAATGACCAAGAAAAAGCTGCAGAGCCTTTGATCACTGAGTCTGAAGAGCTTGAAATAAATGAAGATGAACTTGGTTTGGGTCCTGTCATAAATGAAGAAGATGAAAATATTGAAGTCTCAGCAAGTACAATGGTCAAGCTGGTAATAATGAAAGATCTCACACACATCTTGAACAACCCAGAGAGACATCATCCAGATATAGTAATAGCAGCGAGAAAGGCACAACAAGAGTTTATTAATCTGGGTAGAGAAAAAGAACAAAGATTTGAAGATCATAATGAACCAAATGAGCCTATCATTGAAGAAATTACTGAAGAACCTATAGAGACTCACACAGTTCCAACTGATAATGACAGATCTGAGTCAGTTGATGAAGAAATTATTCTAGAAGAACCAGAGATTGAATCACACAAAAATGACACTTCCACTCCAGCCCAATCAAGTCTAAACAGAAAAACTGCATTTGAAATTGAAACACCAAGGACCAAGAGACAAAAATTATTGAAGAATATGGTGTACAAACTAAGGTATGATATGCTTGAGCAGAAAAGGAGAGCACAAACAGAAGGAAGGGAAGAACCCATGATTGATGCTCTTCATGAACTTGAAGAAGAGGATGATGTGGATGTTGAAAATGAGAATGAGGAAGGTGTAAAGGAAAGTGAGAAAGCAAATGAAGATAATGAGTATCTTATCAGCCTGGGTTATGATCCACTTTATCGCCAAAGACTATCAAGAGAGGATGTAACAAAAGAAGCCGAGGGTTGGAGAGTAAGGAAAGGAAAAATGGAAGTTTTGATAAAGGCTGGTCACAAGCCTGCATTCCTTAACTTACAACCATTTGACAAGATTGATAGTTTATACAAAAGGGCTCTCATGGAGGATCTATCTGTCTATGTGAGAAAGGTGTCCATAAGGAAGGAAGAGAAAGAAAAAGAATTCAAAGAATCAGATAGTAGCAAGAAGAGGATCGAGAAGAAACAAAGAGATGAAGCAGAGTATGAATCCTTGAAGTCAAAGCATAAGGATATAAAATTTCTCCAACTTTATGGATACAAGTATAATCAGTTGGTAAATCTCTCTCCTGAAGAACTAAAAAGGAAAATACAACAAGTAAAAGACTCTCACAAAGATCAAGCAAGTCAAGAAAGATATGAAAGAGAACAGGAGCTAAAGATGAGGCTGCAGAAAGAAAAAAAGGAAAAAGAAAAGAAAAATCAAAAAGTAAAGAAGTGGTTTGAGGACCCTCAGAGAGTAGATTTGTTAAAAAGAATTGTGATGGAAAAGGGAGTGTCAGAAGAACAGTTTCAAAACATGCCTCTTGAACAATTAATGGAAATATATAATAGAGAGCAGAAACTGTATATAGAAACACAAAGAAAGTTGCAGGAGGATAGGAGAAGAGCTAAAGAGGAGGTTCATGCTGAAATGATAAGTGCTCTCCACAAGAAGGGAGTAAAAATGTCAAGCTTGTTGGTACAGACAGAAGAAACTATTAAAAGATGGTATATAGAAGAAGGACTTGATAAAACGGATAACTCAGTCAGGAAGCATGCGCAGAACTCAAAAGGTTTGAGAGTGTGAGGCCTGTGCCACCAAGGAACTTAAACTTGCCCACACATCTCTACTACGATAGAAGATCAAAGACCTTAAGGGCAGTAACTGAGGATAAGGAAGAACACCTCATCATCTTTAGGGATGATTTGAGAGATTTTACAAAGAAACAACTAACCAGGATGGTTGAACTGACCTTGTATGACAATCAAATAAGAAGTTAGCCATCTGGTCAACTAAGGAATGATCTATCTAAGTATTTAAAAGAACAAGCAGAAAAGGGATTCCCATTTCTGCAGCAGAAGAAAAGAGAGATAAGAAGCCAAACAGAGAAGGAGAAAAGGAAAAGGAAAATCAGTGAAGTCCACATTTCTGAGCTTTCCCTCTCTGAATCAAAGAAACAAAGAACTCAAGCAAGCAGCTCTCACCAGAAAAGGAAAACCTTAAAAGAGTGCTTGGCTATGAGAGAGGTCATGCAGGAACCCAACTCAAGGGTGCAACAATTTGGAAGAATCACATACATAACATATAATCAAAATGATGATTCAACCACCTTGAGGAATGAATCTGGGATACCTATTGCTTTTATAAGACATGATGAAGACCTCAAGTTCATGCATCCACAAGACTTACAAGATTTAATTGATGCAAGATTTCCAAGTGATGCATCTGACTCCTCAGAACTTGATATGCTAAAACAAAGGGCTGCATATGTCAAGAAACTAAAGGAAAGAGCTGATGCTAGAAGCAGAGGAAGAACATAAAGGAATGGAACTGATTGAAAATTAATTTGTTTCTGTTTATCTTTGTACTTTTGTTTTAATTGTAAAAACTTTGATTTGTAATGCCCATGAGGCAGAATTCCTTATTATGTAATGAAATGACATGTTCTTGAACGATATATATTGTATGTCTGATACATGTGTAACTCTATGCAGGTATGTTTTGGTGCATCTGAGCTTGTTCCAATCTAGGGGGAGATTGTTGGGTCGGATTTTTGATAAGAAAGATTGGAATCTTCTCAACCTCCTCAGAAAACGGCTAAGTATGGACTTCGAGCAAGCCTAGACGATCGAGCATGATTTTACTACTTCGAGCAAGGTCTTCTGAACCTTAAATGGTTAATTCTTCTAAGTGTTAAGGCTTCGAGCAAGCTACACCTCAACGAGCAAGAGTATTCTACTATCGAGCATGGATTGCCAATCGAGTAAACAGCTTGATCATACAAGTTTTAACCAAGTGTTATGAGCACAGGATGATCGAGCATATGGGGACAAGCATGGATGCAATAAGAAGATGTCACGTGATCAAAGCAAGGACTTCGAGCACAGTTCAGTTCCCGAGCAAGACTTATATCCGAGCATGCTAAAGATTGCTGAATAAGTATTAACTGAAGACATAAAAAAGGATGAGCTTGCTCGATGGACTAGTTCGAGCAAAGCATGGACAAGTCAAGAAGAACGAAGCTTACTAGAAGAGAATATATTCTTCGAAAGAGAATATATTCTAAGTAAAGTATGCTTGAGGACAATCATCGAGCATACCTAGCATAGTGAGCTTGCTCGAGCAAGATTGTTATCTTGCTCGAGGACTCAACACTTGTATTATTTTGTATTTCATTATGTAATGATTAGGAACTTCTAGAAGGAATGTTAGGGTCTATAAATAGACGTCCTAGGATACCTTTTAGGAAAAGGGATTTCCAGATGGAATACAGGCTGGCACGCACAAAATACGAAAAACATTGAAAAGAATATTCTCTTTGTTTTCTCGTACAATCGCCGCCGCCGTCATAGACGAAACCCTAGCATTCCTTCACTGTTATATTAAATGCAGTGAATCTTTGTCTTGAAATTGTTCTTATTGATCATTCATTTACATTTCGTGTCTGTTATACTTTCACTCCTTCGTTCCCACTTGTTGAATATTCGGATTCCACCGGGATATTCAATAGGCCTTTGGGTTAGCAGAGTCGGTGTGTTCTTGTCAACCTTTAGAGGTTTCACCCGATTCACGGTCCTGACATCGAATATGTGTTGCAAGCTTTTATGATCGGTGAAGACCACACATTTCGTACCATAAAGGTAGTGTCTCCAAATTTTCAAGGCAAACACGACCGCACCAAGTTCAAGATCGTGCGTCGTGTAATTTTTCTCGTGAACCTTGAGTTGACGCGAAGTGTAAGCAATGAACTTGTCTCATTGCATAAGAACACAACCGAGACATTGAATAGAAGCAAAACACAACAAAATCATCGTTGCCCTCGGGAAGAGCAAGGATAGGAGCATTGCAAAGCATGTCCTTTAGAGTTTGTAACGCTTTTCTTGTTCAGGACCCCATTCATAGATTTTCCCTTTGTGGGTTAGCGCGGTAAGGGGTGAAGCAATCTTCGAAAAGTTGCGGATGAAACGACGGTAATATCCCGCTAAACCAAGAAATGAGCGAACCTCTGTTAGAGAAGACGGGGTTTTCCAATTTTTAACGGCCTTGATTTTAGCGGGGTCAATGTGAATACCCTTGTCGTTGACGATGTGGCCCAAGAATTGAACTTGCTTTAGCCAAAATTCGCATTTAGAGAATTTAGCATAAAGTTGTTCCTTTCGCAACAAGTCAAGAATGGCGCGCAAATGATCTTTGTGCTCGTCTTCGGATTTAGAATATATCAAGATGTCATCGATGAAAACAATTACGAACTTGTCGAGGTAGGGTTTACAAATGCGATTCATAAGATCCATGAACACAGAGGGAGCATTAGTCAACCCAAAAGGCATAACTCGGAATTCAAAGTGCCCATAACGAGTACGGAAAGCGGTCTTGGGTATGTCATCCTCGTGGACACGAAGTTGGTGATAACCCGAACGGAGATCAATCTTGGAGAAACAAGCGGATCATTGAAGTTGATCGAATAGGTCATCGATGCGCGGAAGGGGATAACGGTTCTTGATAGTAAGCTTATTGAGCTCACGGTAATCGATACACATACAAAGAGTGCCATCCTTCTTCTTGACAAACAAAACAGGTGCACCCCATGGAGACGAACTCGGGCGAATGAAACCCTTGTCCGTGAGTTCTTGATTTGGTTCGAGAGTTCTTGCATCTCGGAGGTTGCAAGAGGATACTGTGCTTTGGTTACGGGGTTTACTCCGGGTACAAGATCAATACGGAACTCCACTTGACGTATAGAAGGGAGTCCAGAAACGTCTTCGGAAAGACTTCGGGGAAATCGCGAACAATCGGAATGTCGGAAAGTTGCTTTTCTTCATGGGCCTTTCTATTGACATGGGCTAAGAAAGCGACATACTTCTTGCGCAAATAACGTTGGGCTTCAAGGCACGACATGAGATTTAACTTTGAGAATGGTCTTTCTCCGGCGATGTTTAGAATTACGCCACCTTCGATAGGGATACGAATAATCTTCTCGTAACATAGAATTTCGGCACGGTGAAGAGAGAGCCAATCCATACCTGTAAGGCCCCAAACCCCGAGAACCCCACAGTTGGTATTCATACGAAACAACTAAGAAAATAATTAAACTTGAAAACGGTTTCTTCCATTAAAACAAACATCTCAGAGTATAATTCAGCGGAAAACATAAATAATAAAATAAGTTCCCAAAACCCAGGAATTTTGCCCAAAATCAACATAGTTATCTTTAAATAAAAACTTTTAATAATAAATGTTTAATAGTAAAACTTCAGTTCCCGTATGCCCTTCACCGTCAAAGTAGATTCGTGCACGTCCAAGCGATAAGGCATCCTCTTCCTAACCTGAAACTCACACTAACATGCACACAAAGTCAGCTTGAGCTGAGTGAGTTCAAGTTTTAAGTAAATAACATCGGTAGTAATAGTTAAGATAGTCAAACCAAAAGTTTTAAAAAGTAAAAGGGTACATCCATCAAATCCTCATTATCGAGAACTAAACATCATCATACATACATATACAAATGTATATGTAAACATCCTTTCAATTACATCTCTATATATATCACAGTGTATATATATAACATCCACGTATAACATCAGGGTCGAGCAAACGTACAACCCAAACACGTAACATCAGTGCATGCAAACACAAAGTAGGCATACACAACATCAATAGTCGAAACGACTACAACATCGCCAGATATAGGCCAAGCATTAATGTATATATATATATATATATATATATAACATCCCAAGGCCTACCATATGCTAGCAAGCCTATATAAATCGTTTAAAACATTTAATCCAGTAAGAAAACACTTAGGTGTGCATGCTAGCCCAAAAGTTAAAAGAGTTAAAAAGGGGCATCATGAACTCACCTAAAATCAACCGAACACCTGCAACGAGCTAGGAAATTCCTAAGTGCACGATTACAAGCATGGGCCTGTAAATTATACACAACACGTTACTAGACTAGACCGTAAGAACACTCTTGCCTAATGGGCCGTTCAAGCCCAACACTTGGCCCAAGGCCCAACAACTTGGCCTAAGGCCCAACACTTGGCCCAAGGCCCAATAACTTGGCCCATGGCCCAAAGATAGTCAAATTGGGTCAAATGCGCGTGCAATAAACCTTAAAACCATTTATTAATGAATCAGCCCCGAATGAACCAAATTCCATTTTAAATCTTTTCATTCATCAAGATTATGGCACTCGAGTTGATAGGGTTGACGGTTCCTTTTTACAACTCTTACTTTAACATTTAAACGAAAATTCGCGCACCGCCGACTCGATTGACGAAGCGCTAACCCCAATAGCCCCGAGCATCAAAAATAAATTTTTCCATAGCCCTTAAACCCCCTAGGGCTGTACAAACTGATTCGGTCGGTCACCCGATCAATTAACGCATAAAACTCAACAATTTGCAATTCTACACCCGGTAAACCCTAGTTTTCGAACTAAAATTGATTGACCGACCTAAACACCTCCATTGGCCATGAAATTATAATATGATGTACATGTCATACCTAGTGGGATGTTTATGCAAAAACCTCACTTGAAACAGCCCCGGAAAAGCTCAATTGGGCAGCCACCCGGTTAGCCTACAACACGACGTTTTTCGATCAATACGCGCAATATAAGGATCAATTAACGTGTAAAAGACTTGGGGAATCGTAGTACATACCTTGAATTGAAGTTCTAAGGCTTAGAATTGGCTGCAAAAAAAGAAAATCGTGGTCTTGGGTCTCCTTCTACATGCCGATCGCAGCTATGGGGGGGGGGCTAGGGTTAGTTTATGTTATAACATAATATTTTACACTCTAGTCCTTCCAGATTGGAGTGTAAGGCAAAATGGAAGGAAAAGTTAGGTTCTTTAACCTACCGGGATGACGTAAAGGCTTCCGAGAAACGTCGGTTAAGTCCCGAGACTTATACATACTCTACAATCCTTAATTCTTGAAACCGGAATTAACGGGCGTTATAAGTCCACCCCCTTACAATGGGATTCGTCCCCGAATCCTGAAGCGACAGGAACAACTGCGGATAATGCTTCATCATCTCGACTTTGAACTCCCAAGTGGCCTCGGAACCCCTACGGTGTTTCCACTGCACCTTCACCTGACTAACCACCCTATTCCACAAACGCCTCTTCTGACGGTCAAGAATAGCAATCGGTTGTTCAACGTATTTCAGCTTATTATCGAGTTCTATATCATCGAGAGGCACATGGGCCTCTTCATCTGCTAGGCATTTTCTCAGATGGGACACCTGAAAAGTAGGATGAATCCCCGCGAGCTCCTCGGGCAATTCCAGCCTATATGCTACCTCACCGACTCGGGCCAATATACGGAACGGGCTAATAAACCTCGGACTGAGCTTCCCCCGCTTACGAAAACGAATAATGCCCTTCCAGGGAGAAACTTTTATCATAACCCGATCCCCAGCCTCAAACACAATAGGCCTTCGCCTTTTATCTGCATAAGACTTCTGACGATCCTGCGCGGCCTTCATAAATGCTTTAATATTGTCGAGCTTCTCAGTCGTAGCCTCGACCACCTCTAAACTACCCAACTGCTTTTGACAAATGGAACCCCAACAGACTGGAGTCCTACATCTCCTACCATACAACATCTCAAACGGTGGCATCCCAATCGTGGCGTGGTAACTGTTATTATACGAAAACTCCACCAACGGTTAGTGACGATCCCAACTACCACCAAAGTCGATAACACAAGCCCGCAACATATCCTCGAGGGTCTGAATGGTCCTCTCGGACTGACCATCCATCTGTGGGTGATAAGCAGTACCGATGAGGAGTTTGGTACCTATCTCCTCGTGAAACCTTTTCCAAAACCTGGAGGTGAAACGCGTATCCCTATCCGAAACAATAGATACCGGCACCCCGTGCCTAGAGACGATCTCACGAATAAACACATCGGCCAGCTGCTCAGAACTAAAAGTCTCTCGAATCGGCAAGAAATGGGCGCTCTTGGTCAATCTATCCACGATTACCCAAATGGTGTCATAGTTACCCCTAGGAGTACGAGGTAGTTTAGTCACGAAATCCATAGTATGATGCTCCCATTTCCACTCAGGTATTTCCAACGGCTGAAGTTTCCCAAATGGCTTCTGATACTCGGCCTTAACTTGTAAACACGTCAAACACTTACTCACGTACTGAGCCACCTCAAATTTCATCGCAGGCCACCAATAATTTTTCTTCAAGTCTTGGTACATCTTGGTCGCGCCCGGGTGAATAGAATAGCGCGTCTTGTGTGCCTCATCCAAAATTTTATCTCTGAATCCCCCATACCTCGGTACCCATAAACGACCATCCTTATACTTCACCCCGTCCCCGCTGTCTTCCAACAATTTCTCCTGACCCCAAACACGTTCTGACATAATCCATTCCACCTGCAACGCTTCATTCTGGACGTTGGCTATTTGTTTCAAAATATCAGGTTTGAGAATAAGCTGGTAAGATTTCACACGAATCGGCTTCGGTCTCTCCTTCCGGCTCAACGCGTCGGCCACCATGTTTGCCTTACCGGGGTGGTACATAATATCCAAATCATAATCCTTAATCAACTCCAACCATCGTCGTTGGCGCATATTAAGTTCCTTTTGTTCAAAGAAGTATTTTAAACTCTTATGGTCGGTATAAACAACGCAATGAACACCGTACAAATAATGTCTCCACAACTTAAGCGCAAACACCACCGCCGCCGGCTCCAAATCGTGGGTAGGGTAATTCGCCTCATGAGGCTTCAACTGTTGTGAGGCATAAGCGATGACTCGACCTCGCTGCATCAAAACACACCCAAGCCCCTGATAAGAGGCATCAGAATACACCACCAAATCGTCGGTGCCATCAGGTAAAGCTAAGATGGGGGCATGCGTCAATCTGTTCTTCAACTCGAGAAAAGCCTCCTCCTGTTCCGTACCCCAAACGAACTTAACACTTTTCTTAGTCAGCTTGGTCAGAGAAGAAGCAATTTTCGAAAAATCGGAAATAAAGCGGCGGTAATACCTCGCCAAACCAAGGAAACTACGGATTTCGGTTGGAGACTTAGGAGACTCCCAACATTCACGGCTTCCACCTTTGCAGGGTCAACCAGAATACCACTCGGGTTAATAACATGGCCCAAGAATTGAACCTCACGTAACCAGAAGAAACACTTAGAAAATTTCGCATACAATTTGTTCTTTCGCAGAGCCTCCAACACTTCCCTGAGATGACCGGCGTGATCGGATTCACTTTTAGAGTACACAAGAATGTCGTTGATGAACACAATAACCGAACGATCGAGCATCAGTCTACACAACCGGTTCATAAGGTCCATGAACGCGGCCGGTGCGTTGGTCAAACCAAAAGACATCACTAGAAATTCGTAATGTCCATAACGAGTGCGGAAGGCAGTCTTAGGAATATCTTTCTCCCAAATCTTTAGCTGATGATACCCGGACCTAAGGTCGATCTTCGAGAACCAACTAGCTCCTTGGAGCTGATCAAATAAATCGTCGATCCTTGGGAGAGGGTACCGATTTTTGACAGTGAGCTTATTCTACTCACGGTAGTCAATGCACATTCGCATGCTACCGTCCTTCTTCTTAACGAACAAGACCGGGGCACCCCAAGGCGAGATGCTCGGTCGAATAAAGCCCTTATCGAGCAAGTCTTCCAACTGAGCCATAAGCTCCTTCATTTCATTCGGCGCTAGGCGGTAGGCAGCTCGGGCAACGGGCTTGGCGCCCGGTACAAGGTCTATCTGGAACTTGACCTCGCGATCCGGCAGCACATCTGAAAAATCATCTGGAAATACATCCGGGAAATCCCGAACAATAGGAACATCACCGACGGTAGCCACCTCGGTATTCACATTCATAGCATACGCCAGATATGCCCCGCACTCCCGCTGCATCAACTTTCCCGCCTTAAGCATCGATATAATATGTGGCGTCGCAACAATCCAATCACCGAAGACCGTAATTCGAGTTCCATCCGGGGCCCTTAGACGAACGAGTTTCTGACCACAAATGATCTGAGATCAACATTCGCGAGCCAATCCATCCCGAGCACCACATCGAAACAACCAAGCAGCATCAAATACAATCGCATCGGAAACCTATAACCAGACAACTCGATGGAACAACCCTGAATGGCCCTAGAAACGGACACGGATTTTCCTACGGAGACCTCAATCTCAAACCCATCGACTACGCGCTCGGGTGATTTATTCAACAAGGAACAGAAAGCGGTAGACACAAAACTCCTACTGGCGCCCGAATCGAATAAATTTGAAGCCTGTAACTCATCAAGTAGGAAAGTACCTGGGACGATATTATATTACTGCTTAGCTACACGGTCAACACATACGATATCAAAGGAACAAGAAATTATAACGGTGGAATGAAACCTAAATAAGGAAAAAGTACCTGAAACGAAATCCGCATCCTCTTTCGCTTCCTTCTTGGAGATGTTGAAGGCCCTCGCCCTGGCCTTCGGCTTCTCATCCATCTTCCCCCTCGAGGAAGTCCCCTGCCCGGACCCCCCCGCCTTACTAGAAGGATAGTTTGATGCTAAGTGACCCGAACCCTTACAGAGGAAACAGGTCAATGTCGGACACTCGAAATGAGGGTGTCCTACCTTATCACAACGAAAACAAGTGCCAGACCCAATCCTACATTCCCCCATGTGCGGCTTCCCGCACTTCTTGCAATTACCGAACTCCGCACCCCTTTTGAACTCAGAAGTCTCAGTCTTTACCCTTTTCTCAGACGGATTAAATTTGCTTCCCCCGGGCCGCTTGCCGTACGAATTTGAGTTCCATGTCTTCCTATTCTCGGGCGGCGACAACTTCTCCCTCTGATCATACAGTGTACCTGCTAGAGTGACCACCGAGTGAAAAGAGTTCATGTCAGTTGTCAAACACCCATACGGATTTCCACCGGAAGCCCCTTCACGTACTTCTTAATCCTCTTGGTCTTGGGAGTAACCAAATCGGGACATAAAAGAGCCATCTTGTTAAACTTGGTGGTATACTCCCGATGCGACATAGTACCAGCCTCCAATGTCAAGAATTTCTGCTCTATCTTATCCAATTCATGCGGAGGACAAAACTGATCGAGAACCAATTTCTTCAACTCATCCCATGTCATCCTCCTAATCGAACGATCACCCATAGCTTGCGCCAAGTTATCCCACCAACATAGTGCCTCGGAACGAAACGAGGCAGTAGCATAAGTCACCATATCATCCCCTTTGCACCTACTAACCCTCAGAACAGCCTCCATCTCTCTCACCCACTGATGTGCTGCCAATGCATCTTTAGTACCATCGAAAGAAGGGGGGTCGCACTTCATAAAGTCCCCATACGAGCAACCCCGGGTCGATACACTAACTGTCCGCACCTCATCTTCATCCCCACTCGGCACATACACTTCCTCTTCCTCTACGTTCTGCACCTCCGTACTCTTCCTTCCCTTATCCGAACCCTTACCAACCAGTGACTCCTCCATGGCCCTGACGGCCTCAGCAACGACCTCAGGAATGGCGCTTTGGAGCATCTGGTAAACCTCATCCGCGATAGCCGCGCGCATAGTAGGATCTAAGGCGGGGTTATCCCCCTCCTCATGAATCGGGGTGTCTTGCTGGGAAGTAGGAATCTCACTCTCGGCTTCGGCACGTGGCTTACGACCACGACCGCGACCACGAACACTAGAACCACCTCTCTTAGCTTCTCGAGTGTTAACCATGACTTATCCCCACAAAGACAGAATTTTAATATGGTCAGGTACAAGTGGCATTTAGAACATGTCAGGTAAGGGTAAACTGCTAATGACGCTGATCAAGTGTAATTAGTCGTTTACTTTACCCGCCCGTCCTAATCACCCCCTGCCCCTACCCACATTAGCCTTCTATCTAACACTTAAAAAAGTTAATTACATACTGGAAACTTTTAAACTTTAAGGAATGACTAATAATCTAAAGTTACCTCTTGACGTGCAGCTACTCGCGGTGGGCATACTGGTCTCCTTTCATACAGTTCGAGTCCAAGCATTCGGGGATGCTCGGATCCCTCGAACCAAGGCTCTGATACCAACTTGTAAGGCCCCGAACCCCGGGAACCCACAGTTGGTATTCATACGAAACAACTAAGAAAATAATTAAACTTGAAAACGATTTCTTCCATTAAAACAAACATCTCAGAGTATAATTCAGCGGAAAACATAAATAATAAAATAAGTTCCCAAAACCCGGGATTTTTGCCCAAAATAAACATAGTTATCTTTAAATAAAAACTTTTAATAATAAATGTTTAATAGTAAAACTTCGGTTCCCGTATGCCCTTCACCGTCCAAGTAGCTTCGTGCACGTCAAAGCGATAAGGCATCCTCTTCCTAATCTGACACTCACACTAACATGCACACAAAGTCAGCTTGAGCTGAGTGAGTTCAAGTTTTAAGTAAATAACATCAGTAGTAATAGTTAAGATAGTAAAACCAAAAGTTTTAAAAAGTAAAAGGGTACATCCATCAAATCCTCATTACCGAGAACTAAACAACATCATACATACATATACAAAATGTATATTTAAACATCCTTTCAATTACATCTCTATATATATCACAGTATATATATATAACATCCACGTATAACATCAAGGTCGAGCAAACGTACAACCCAAACACGTAACATCAGTGCATACAAACACAAAGTAGGCATACACAACATCAGTAGTCGAAACGACTACAACATCGCCAGATATAGGCCAAGCAATAATGTATATACATATATATATATATATTTAACATCCCAAGGCCTACCATAAGCTAGCAAGCCTATATAAATTGTTTAAAACATTTAATCCAGTAGGAAAACACTTAGGTGTGCATGCTAGCCCAAAAGTTAAAAGAGTTAAAAAGGGGCATCATGAACTCACCTAAAATCAACCGAACACCTGCAACGAGCTAGGAAATTCCTAAGTGCACGATCACAAGCAAGGGCCTGTAAATTATACACAACACGTTACTAGACTAGACCGTAAGAACACTCTTGCCTAATGGGCCGTTCAAGGCCAACACTTGGCCCAAGGCCCAAAGATAGTCAAATCGGGTCGAATGTGCGTGCAATAAACCTTAAAACCATTTATTAACGAATCAGCCCTAAATGGACCAAATTCCATTTAAAATCTTTTCATTCATCAAGATTATGGCACTCGAGTTGATAGGGTTGGCGGTTCCTTTATACAACTCTTACTTTAACGTTTAAACGAAAATTCGTGCACTGCCGACTCGATTGACAAAGCGCAAACCCTAACAGCCCCGAGCATCAAAAAATAATTTTTCCACAGCCCTTAAACCCCGTAGGGCTGTACAAACTGATTCGGTCAGTCACCCGATCAATTAACGTATCAAACTCAACAATTTGCAATTCTACACCCAATAAACCCTAGCTTTCGAACTAAAATCGATTGACCGACCTAAACACCTCCATTGGCCATGAAATTATAATATGATGTACATGTCATAACTAGTGGGATGTTGATACAAAAACCTCACTCGAAACAGCCTCGGAAAAGCTCAATTGGGCAGCCACCCGGTTAGCCTACAACACGACGTTTTTCGATCAATACGCGCAATATAAGGATCAATTAACGTGTAAAAGACTTGGGGAATTGTACTACATACCTTGAATTGAAGTTCTAAGGCTTAGAATTGGCTGAAAAAAAAGAAAATCGTGGTCTTGGGTGTCCTTCTACCTGCCGATCGTAGCTATGGGGGGGGGGGGGCTAGGGTTAGTTTATGTTATAACATAATAGTTTACACTCTAGTCCCTCCAGATTGGAGTGTAAGGCAAAATGGAAGGAAAATTTAGGTTCTTTAACGTACCGGGATGACGTAAAGGCTTCCGAAAAACGTCGGTTAAGTCCCGAGAGTTATACATACTCTACAATCCTTAATTCTTGAAACCAGAATTAACGGGCGTTATAATACCAATGATGACGTCGAAGCTACCCATTTGCATCGGAATAAGATCAATCGAAAACTTTCTCCCGTTAAGGGTGAGCGTGCATTTACGGACGACGGAGTCTATAACGATCGAACTACCGTTAGCTATCTCTACCGTGAATGGCTTAGACAATTTACTACGGGGCACATCAAGTATGTAGTCAAAATCAATGGAAATGAAATTCCTATCGGCTCCCGAATCAAATAATATCGATGCATGATGCTTGTTAACTAGAAACATACAATTCACCACATCGTTCGAGTTTCGGGCTTGATGAGCATTGATGGTGAAAGCTCACCCTTGAGTTCCTTGGGGTGCTTGGGTTTGGGAAGTTGAAGCTTGAGGGGTTGGAGCTTGATAGGCTTGCATGAGCATGGGTTCAGCCTAAGGGTTTGGAGGAGGCATGAGTTGGGGTAATAGAGGTTGGTAATTTTCAACTTGGTAGGCTTGGGAGGTGTAGTAAGCTTGAGGGGTTGGAGCTTGATAGGCTTGCATGAGCATGGGTTCAGCCTAAGGGTTTGGAGGAGGCATGAGTTGGGGTAATAGAGGTTGGTAAGTTTCAACTTGGTAGGCTTGGGAGGTGTAGTAGGGTTGTGGGGCAACAAAGGCTTGATGGGCTTGAGCGAGTCGAGGACACGCGTTACGGAGGTGGTTTGGATCACCGCAATTATAGCAAACCCTAATAGGAGTGATGATTGGGGCATAAGGGACAGCTCGGTTGGGTTGGTTTGTTGGTGCGAATTGCGGTGGGGCGGCTTGCACGCGGGGTGCTTCACGGCAGTATTGGGTGAGGTGGCCGAATCGGTGGCAATTGGTGCACACTCGGCTAGTGGATTGGGCCGGATGGTGACGTTGACAAGTGTTGCAATACGGGTGAGGACCGGTGTATGGTTTCTTGGTTGGAGGGGCTTGTTGGGCTTGTGATTGGGCTATGACATAGTTTTGGGAATTGGGCTTTCGTTTGTTATTGCTGTAATGAGAGGAGTTGTGGTTGTGTTTGGAGGATTCGGGCTTTGAGGATGTGGGCTTGGACTCTTTAGCGGGCTCGGATGCGGGCTTATCATTGGGCTTCTTGGATCTCTTCCGCGTCAAGGTCCCGGCCTTAACGTGGTTTTCAGTGAGGGTACCAGCTAGGGTGATGGCATCATGAAGTTCCTTTGGGTCACGACTTAGGACGGAATCTTGGATTTGCATCGGCAAACCCGAGAAAAAATCTAATACATACAAGACCCTAGCAATAGACGTTTATGTACCAACAAACTTCCCCTCGGATATTGCTAGGTCTTGGTCTTCCTTGATGAAATGATTTGAAACTTGGTAGGGTTTATCACAGATACCAAGAGAACATATTGTGAAAGTCTAAGATAAATTTGATGGTGAAATCTTCAAATATGATAAAACGTCTTGTAAAAACAAAGTATCTTGTGGTTTACAAGCAGATAACGAGCTCAAATGCTCTGATAGCACTTGAAAGGTCGGTGACTTGTGCTGGTGTAGGATCGACGCTTAGATTTATTTACTTATACCTTAAAGTTCGGAATCCTTTGAAGTTGAAAACACACAAGAATCACTTAATCTCCATTTTTATAACTTCAATGGTCAAATACAAATAGATATGACAATGTCAAATTACAATGCTCTCTGTGCCAAATCTCCAAACTAACTCTCCAAAACGCATAAGTCTAAAACTGTTTATAGACTTGAAAATCCACATATGGGCGCATGTGTTATATGGCGCATAACTTATGATGGCCATATGATGACTTATGCGCTGGTTACAAGAAATTTGACATTAACGACAAAATATAATACATACAATACCCTAGCGATATACGTTTATGTACAAACCATGCAAAATCATCTGTGTACTGTGGACGTTTCATTGATTTGCGTATGCCGAAAGTTACCTCCTCATCCTCTACCGTGAGAGTGAGTTTTCCAGTGCAAACATCTATGAGTGCTCTAGCAGTTCCTAAGAAAGGTCTTCCTAAGATATGCGGTACATAATGGTCTTCATCCATGTCTAGAATAACCAAGTCAACTAGAAAGAAAAATTTATTGATTTTGACTACAATGTTTTCAACTATGACTCATGGTTATTTTATTGATCCATCGGCTAGCTGAATGCTCACATGAGTTGGAGTAGGTTCTCCGAGTCCTAATTTGGACAAAACTGTATAGAGCATTAAGTTGATGCTAGCTCCTAGGTGGATTAAAGCATTGCCGAAAACAAGTTTTCGATCAAACATGGGATAGTGAAACTTCCTGGGTTAGTCATTTTCTTTGGAAGTTTGTTCTGGAGAATGGTGTAGCATTCTTCATTGAGTATCACGTGGGATAACTCTTTTAGCTTCCTTTTGTTGGCTAGAACTTCTTTCAAGAACTTTGCATATTTTGTCATCTTGAAAATGGCTTATATGAGTGGAAGGCTAATATGCAATTGCGTAAAGAGTTCTAGGAATTTGCCATATTGTGCCTCCATCTTTGTGCTGCTTTAGACGAGCTGGATAAGGAATTGGTGGAGCATATGGTCTCACAGGTTATTTGATAGGTTTAGGAGTGGTTGGAATAGGTTGACTGTCAGGTGTGTCAAGAACCTCAGTCTCACCTCACCTTCAGATTGAATATGTGTGGCGGGTGAATTGTTTGCAGCAGTTCTGCCAGTTCATAGAGTTACGGCAATGACTTGAGCGTTGGGGTTGATAATGGTGTTACTAGGGATTCCTCAGGCTGTCTCTTAGAATGTTGTTGGGCCAACTGACCTACTTGGTTTTTGATGTTTTGAAGAGGAGCCTCTGGTTTCTTAGCTCCACATCGTTCTTCATGAATCTATATTCAGTCAATTTGTTTCCAGCATCAGTACTTGCTATGAGTAACTTCAGCAAAGTCTCCACTGTAGATCTACCATTTGTTTGTTGGCTGGTACTTGCACCTTGCTTTTGGTATGGAGGTTTAAGTTGAGAGGGTTGGTTTTGATTAAATGGTCTTTTATCAAAGCCAGTTAGAGCTTGATTGTTGGTTCCATCCCTCCAGCTGAAGTTACGATGATTTCTCCAACCAGGGTTGTAAGTGTTGCCATACATGTTATTATGCCATACATGTTATTATGTCGGCTTACGAAGCCACATTGTTCGAGAGTCATATGTTAGCAGTATTTGGCGTTGTGATATCCCCCATACCTGTCACATTTTACCTTCGCTTTGGCTAGCTCAGACTAAAGATGTTCAAATTTGTCAACATGGTGTATGCCTTTGTGTGATAGGGTTGATCGAGGTGGATTAAAGGTAAAGCTTTTCTTGGTAGCTTTTCTAATATCTCGAATGCCTCATTCAGAGATTTGGTTACGATATCTCCACCTGCCACCTGATTGATTGCTTATTTGTTTTGGCTAGTTAGAGCGTCGAAGAAAGTTTGTACTTGAAGAAACTTGTTCAATCCATGGTGCGGATATTGTCAAAGAAGGCTCTTCTATCTTGTGACACCTGGCTATTTTAAGCTTAATCTGGTACTAATGTAATATGTACTAACGTAAGTAAAATGTTACGATAAATGATAAGAATATATTTTAGTCCAGAAACTTCAAATATATGCACATATATATAATATAGTTATTTATTTTCAAAAACTTAAACGTTGTAGCGTAGCGAACACTTCGCGAAACAAACACCGGTGACAACCTGGATAAAGTTAATAGCCCAAAAAAATTAATCTAAATGTCGGGAATGACTTGAAAAATTATATTATTGATAAAAACAATAATAATAAGTTTTAAACTTATTTTTAGAGGTCTCGGTACGGAAAGAAAAGAAAAGAAAGTTAATAAATAAAAGGAAGTGTAGGACAACGTATGAGCCCGAACCCAACCATTACCAAAAAATTAGATTCTTTAGCTCGTATTATCAGGAATTTAATATTGGATCAAACCTACTAAATATCATTAGAAACAGAGTTCAAATGATTAGTTATAAATCGCAAAACATAAACTAGAAAGTTCAAATGAAATTTCAAAACTCAAAACCTACATCCATTTCACCGATCCCCAACCGTCCACCCCCCCCCCCTCTCTCCCCCCACCCCCTCTAGCTCACCAGGAATGATGATATGTTGTGTTGTTAACATAAGAACTCAATAAGTGTCCATTTGATGACATACTATGGCAAGTGTTGCATAACTCTTGTTATAAGATCATCATTATTCTTACTACACATAATCCGTTTGTCTTTCTTCTTCTATAAACCGTAACCACCAGCACCCTCTTCTTCCATCCTTATTTTTATTGAAAATCTTCCATAAATCAACCAACCAGACTCACCTAAAATGCAACAAAATCAAGACTTTACACAATAAAGCAAACCAACACACTTGCTCACGTGCTCCCTCCAACCCGGTAGTTAAGAAAATATCAAGATCCAAGATACTAAGAAGGGTTAAAGATAATATAGGAGCTAAACAGAAAAGATAGAAATATCTTAAGGAGGCTTTAGGAGTCACTAAATCAATCACCCATTTAGAGATTTTTTCATCTTCATCTTTCTTTGACCTAGAAACTTAGGGTAAAAACCTAACTCTAAAATCTCAAGAGATTAGCTTTAATACTTGATATATTTCATACTAATAATCAAGAATTTGAATCCAAAAGTAAAAGAAAATAAGTTTTGTGTATGTATGTATATAGCCGTGTGTATATATATATGGGGGGTTGCCGAACCCACCTACATACGTACATACACAAACACATACATGCATGCATGCGTACATACATCCATACATACATTCATATATACATACGTGCATGCATGTACGCATGCATGCATGCATCATACATGCATGCATCCATCCATCCATTCATCCATCGATACATACATACATACATACATACACACATACATACTAATAATCCAGCAACTAATTTATAAATTTTAAATTTTAAATAATAATAAATTATTATTATAATAATAGCATTTTGTTACTTTATTAATTAGTTATATAAATGCATATATTGATACCAGTTATTATTTAAGATAATAACTATATATAAGTTAAGATCTTGCGTGCTTGTGTGAAAACGTAATTTGAACTAATAAAAGAAGCGTTTTAAAGAAACTAAGTGTTTGTGTGAATTATTTTAAGTTAAGCAAAAAACTTGAAATAAATAGTTCATTAATTTATACTGTATAATAATAGGACATGAGTTTTTTGGACATATCCGACGTTGTACCTACCGAAGGTGAGTTTCTCTCAAATCCCCTCGTTTTAATAATTAAATGTTTTATAAATGCTTTTTTTTTGTGGGGGGGGGGGACACATTTCTTAAGCATTTTGTTTACAATTGTATTAAATGTAATGGGTTAAATTAGACTAATGTGAAATACTTAGGTAAGGAAACAACTGCCTAAATATAGTATGAATGCGGAGGTAAGAAAACAACTACTCGGTCGTTATAACCGTCAACCTTGCATTAGGACGTAGAAATATTGATAGATCTATCGGGGTAACGCCCTGTCGACCAGTCGCTCTGGTTAAATGTTGGAGGCAAATATTGAATTTGGTATGTGTTTTGTTATAGGTTTAAATTCCTTTCATGCATCATATTTCTTACAAACTTATAACTAATAAACTTGTTATAGTAATAAAAGGTTAGTTTTAAATCATTTGATAAAGTTTGAATTGTGGATTACCTTCGTAAGCATTCAAAGTATGTATTGGTAACTACTGGTTTCAAAATATATGGTTTTAAAATTTGAGAACTCGCCAACCTTGCATTGAAAAAATATTTTAAATGTGCCTTTCAGATTAATGAAAACGTGGAAGCTTCATGGAGGGCGCAAGAAATGATGACGTGTGTGCTTGAAACGAAACTGTTGACTTTTCAAAGTTTGGACTTGTATTTAAGTAAAATCATGTAATATGTCACCTGTAAAAACTTTAATGGTTGAATAATGTCCAACTTATGTGTTGTATGTAAATTTGATTGTGATTGGCTGAAACGACATCCGTCACGACCCCAAATAACTTGGTCAAAGTCTTCTGCTGTTTAATTAAGATTTTCAGGGTGAGACTGAAGCTGGTATCAGAGCCGATCGTTATAGTGAACTAGAAATTTTGAATGAAATTTCTAAACTAGAATCGGATATTCAAACACGCATGTTTCCCCATCTCACGAACTAAAAAGGTAAAAGTAAAAAATTGTTTAGTACAATTCAATTATTTATACACACACGCACATACACACACACAGATATTATATATATATATATATATATATATATATATATATATATATATATATATATATATATATATATAGATAGATCTAGAGAGGACTCATCTTGAAGAGAGAACTGGAGAACGAGTAAAGGATTATTTTTCACTTTTTTTCAAAAAATATTTTGAGATTTTTTTTCTTTCCTCCTAATAAGATGACATTGATCCTAAAAAAATGTTGGTGTAGTGCATATGTGCGATAATGTGTATTGCGTATATATAATAGTGTTTTATTGCATATAATACAACACAATTCCATTACACAATACACACTATTGAATATATGAAAATACAACACTAATAATTGCATGCACTATGCACTACACATATACGTACTACAACACTAATGCACATATATACTATGTTAAAGCATAATGTCTATTGCTAGGGTCTTAAATATACTAGATATGATTGTATAAGGCTAAAATGTCAAATGTACAATTTTTAATAGTCAGTCAACGCATAAGTTCCCCAAGCACCGCATAAGTTATGCGGCGCCGTATATCTTATACGGACTTGGTGTGTCTCATGTTGTTTCCTATAAATAGTAGACTTATGTGTGGGTATGTAGACTTTCTAGGCAGATGTTAGAGTGAGAGTGTAGAGAGAGAAAGCATTCAAAGTGTCATATCTTGTATCTATCAAGTTATTAATGAAATACATGCTTAATGTTTACTTGTTTTGTTCATTCTTGATGTATTCCACACATTGAGTTTCAAGCTGTAAAATATAGACATCCTGAGTGTCATATACATCATTATTCCTGGTCATTTCAAGTGGTATCAAAGCATTATGGCTCGTTACTATCTTGAACACTTCAAGTTTCCAAGGATTTTCTCTCTATCTACCAATTCAACTGTCAAAAGTTCACCAAATTTTCACACCTTGTTCCTTACCTATCCGTGACAAACCCTACCAAAATTCATTGAATTCCAACATCATTTGCACATTCAAATTCCAAAATTACCAAAATGGAGATCTTTACCATATATGTTTATGAAGCGTATATGTTCTTCACGGATAAAATATACGGCGTATAACATATACGCCATATATGTTATAAGGTGAATACATATACGTTGACCATCTACATATACGTTGACCATACTTTAATACTTATACAACATATCCGTTGACCAGAACTTATACGTTGACCTTGTTTGACCTCAGACTTATAAGTTGACTTTCCTTGTTGTTCATACATATCCGTTGACTAGAACTTATACGTTGACTTATATATATCCGTTGAAGATGGAAAACGTAAGTGCGTTCGTGTCACAGCCGTATGTTCTACTTCAGAACATTAACTTGGAAAATGAAATGGGGACTGCCAACAAGCCTCTTAAGCTTCTTATAATGGAAGACAATCCATCAAGGGCTGACAAGTTCGAGAGGTATGTTCAAGCTTTGAACTATGAAACATGGATAGCAGTGGAGGAAGAGTATATAATTTCCAAGAATGACAATGGGGAAAATTACTGATTGTCTCAAATTGCTGATGCGGAAAAAGCTTTGTTCTTAAAAGAGAAGAAAATGTTAAATATCTTTCAACAAGCCATCAAAGCCGAGATCTTTCAATTACTACAACACAATGGATCTTGTTATTCAATTTGGCATGCACTATTAAACAAAGATCGTGAAAACCCTGATATGAGAAAGAGTAAAATAGCACTGCTCAAGAAAGAATTCGATATATTTACTCAAGTTAAGGGTAAATCTTTCGCACAGTTGATTGACAGATACAACTATTTGGTTAATGAAATGAAGAGGCTGAAGATTGACAAGCCTGATTATGAATACATTTATAAACTTGCTGACGCTTTACCAGAAGAATGGGGTACTTTTATCATGATTCAGCAATCAAACCCTATTGTTTATGCCCGTCTAAATCTTGCAAGTTCTATCGAGAAGCTTGAAGCTCACGACTTGGAGCTCAGAAAGAAGCAAAAGATGAAATCAACCGCAGTATCACAAGATGTGGGATTATACTATAAAGGTTCACAATCAAGTTCTTCAAATCCCAAGATTCCTTTGGCATTTTGTGCTGAACAAACGGGTCAAGCTTTTTGCAACTAGTGTACCTGTTATTTCTGCTACTTCTCAATATAGTAGTAGTTACTCAGGGACCATTCCCGTATCTCAAAATTCTAACACACAAGACCCTAATGTATTACAGTGTAAAGCTGTAAGTTTGAAAAAAACTAGGTGCCTCACCACTGAAACTGTTAAAGAACATATGGCTTTTCTGGGTTCAGTGCTGGAATCTTAGGAATGTTTAGTTGCTGGACAAATTGGCAACTAAAACATTACAAAAGAAGATTATGATCAAATCGACCCTGAAGAGATGGAGATGATTGACATTCGTTGGTGCATGGAAAGTGTGATAAGAAGAGCACAAAGATTCAAAGAGATCACTGGAAAAAATGTATTGGATGGATCAAATTCAAAGCTGGGCTTTGACAAATCCAAAGGGAGATGTTTCCGATCCAAAGAGAAGGGACACTTCAAGAGGGAATGCACAAGCAAAACTGTGGATGATAATGATACAAATCCATTTGGACGAGACTACTACAACGAAGGAATATATCATCGTCCCGAAGGAGAGTCATCTAAAGAAAAGAAACCAACAGATGCATCAACTTCTCAAAAGGCTGCTACAGCACAAGTAATGAGGGATTCAACTGGAACTCAGTATTTCAAGCAAATGTAGCTGAAGTTGTTGATGATTGTGAACAGGTTGAGAAGGTAGAAGATGTCAAGCCGGTTAAAGACATGGATGAGAAATAGTTATTGATGATCAAGTGGGTGAAAAGATTGATCAAGTGGCTGATCAGGATGATTCTGATGACAATCTTCCAAGAACCTATGATACAATTCATAAAGTTCCTGCTGATTATCTTACCTCATTATTTCCACCTGATATAATTGAAAGTTTTGTAGGTTGGTTTAATGGCGAGGAAGTGCCACACGGAAAGATAGATTTTGGTGAGGGAGATATTGAGGAATCAGATGTCAAGGAATCAAGCAAGGTTGAAGATTCAAAAGACAAGGTGATTGATGAAATTGTTGAAGTCATGACTGATGAAGATTCAGAAATTTCAAGTGATGAACCAACCGATCAAGCATTCATGGAAAATGAGGGGCTGCCAAGTTCTCACGATTCTCGTTGGATAATGGATAGGATTTTTTTGGGTATAGAGAATTGGTGAAGTCTATTTTGATAGGCTTGCTTATATCAGGTATTTGAGGATACATTTCTTTGACAAAGGTGATCTTCTTCAGTTTGGATGGAGAACTTGATGAACTTGCTTCTTGATTAGCCACATGCCTTCTCATTGGTACATATCCAACATCCCCAATGTCAAACAGCTCATGGTTGGAGAACACAGGATAAATAAAAGGATGTTGATCATATGTGTAGTTCTCTGATTTATTGTTTTTGATCTTTGGTTGAGGTCTCTCACATATATCAAACACCTTGTGTTCTCTCCTAATCTTCTCATAGTGCTTTTCATGTTTAGGGGTTGTTATTGGAATCTTTGGCATTTGTTTACTGTTCTTCTTCCTGTATGTAACACCCCGTAACCGCAGCGGAAACGTACACGGGATGCAACAGACACGTCTGATATCAACAACCTTGCTTATAAAGAAAACACCACTACATTAATTTAAACATATTACATTGTTCTGAGTTTCTTTACCATCTAGGCGTTATCACATAAGTTTTACCGATAGTACATTAACATATTTAATGCAAAATATAGACCCTTAAGCTTCCACAAAATAGTACACATCATCAAGCACGTATCACTCATTCCAATTTAGGTGTACCTAGAAAGCATGTAAAGAAAACGGGTCAACTACGGATAGTTGGTGAGTTTCACTAATTTAAATAAACCATGACAAATCATTTTAATAATCCTAAATTAATGATGTAATTATGCTGAGCCTACAAGTGAAAACTCTTAACCCAGAAATACATTTAATAGCCTCTGGGGACACTGTTAACCCAGAAATACATTTAATAACCTCTGGGGACACTGTTAACCCAGAAATACATTTAATAACCTCTGGGGACACTGTTAACCCAGAAATACATTTAATAGCCTCTGGGGACACTGTTAACCCAGAAATACATTTAATAACCTCTGGGGACACTGTTAACCCAGAACACTGTTTCGGGCCTTACAATATTAGCAACTCAGACAATTACCATCTTAATACATTACCGACCGATTCCCGTACAATAAACATAATATAAATACATTCATTTCCATGCGATCGGCATGTACTTAAACACTTTGATAAAAACATGCTTTCCGCCCCGGGAAAATATTTAAAACAGTTCAATAAAAAGGGGCTCGTGAAACTCACCTTTTTGGTGAGCAGAGATGTAATACTGGCACGGCTACCTGTCCGGATCTGTAATACGATCCCTAAGTCGTTACTACACAATTTCTATTAATATAACTTAAATTCGTGTTAACCGGTACGTCCGGGGACACTGTTAACCCAGTACCGTACACGATCCGGGGACAATGTTAACCCCGATACACTTCTCAGGACTTAGATTGTGATATCACTTAGAGTTCTTTAGTCAAAACTACCATTAGTTTGTTTTCTCGTTTTGCGTGCCTAGCACGGTTATTCGCCTTTATGTTTTCAAAAATGAGTTTGGCCACATACGACCCGAAAATAGTTGTTATTGATATTTTAATTAAAGTGGTGAAATTAGAGCTCGGTTTAGACACCCCGTTTGGCCGCGGGGCCCGTTTCGTCTTTAATATACCGGAAACGACTAAATCGGGTAAAATTACCCAAATCATCCGAATTACTTTCGGATGATTTATTTTTACTTGATTTACTCAGTTTCATGAAAATAGTCTATTTTTAGGGTTTTTATACACCAGTCAGCTCGCTTAGGCGAACTTTGCCGGTTTACGCGTTTTAAGCTTTAAAAGTTTGTTTTTAAGTTCCATTTAGCACAAATAAATATCCGCTTAGTCTCGGATCTTGAAATTTTGCACAAATCAGTTTTTGACAGTAAGGAATTTTATAAAAATATTTCCAGAATTAAATTTTATATTTAACATTTATTTATCTATTTTTAAACATCATTTAAACACCAAATATGTCGAAAATACCAAACGACCTTAGAAAAATCCCAAATTTTTTTTGGGATGACTCCTGCCATCCACATAGTTCCCAGTAATATTTACAGAACCAAAAACTCATTTTTCATGCCATTTTCACCAAAACCGAGCTAGAAAACCCTATAACTCGTTTTACCGAAAAGCCTACTTAGACTTCTCCAATGGACCTGAAATTTTGTGTGTGACTTTTCTATGTTATAAAAAGATTATCTGAATTTTTCCAGAATTTTTCATGATGTTTAGCTATTTTTCACCATTTTTAGCCAAAACCGAGCATTAAATTCACCAAATATTCATCCTTTATCCAAAAATTACCAAAATTTCACAGATCTCATATTTTCATGTGTAGATCATCTCTGTGAAATTTCATGACTCAACTCTAAGTCTACCACAATCTGTCCAAATCTTACAAATCGTACGAAAAACCGAACTACCTTGTGTTTCTAGCTTTAGATCGCAAAGATCTTGCTTTCTAGCCTTTGCTAGCAACTAGATACAACACCTACAAGCACAACAACACCACACCAAGCAAGTTATACCCACAATCAAGCCATTTCTTTCATGGTTTCGGTTAAGACATCAAAACAAAGATTTTAACCGTAAAAATTCGTTTTTGACTCTTTTAACTCCTTTCTTGGACCAAGATCCCTTGTATAACTTGTATACATCACTTGATCATGCAAGAATCAGTTTCATCACGGGTTTTCACCCATTTTTCATTTGAAACCTCATTTTCTCAAGATTATGGAATCAAAACTATGAATTAATCATTATAACCATGTTTTTACCTTGTGTTTCTTGCTTAAAAATCAAGGATTTAGGATGAATGTATGTAGGGTTGAGAGGATTTGGAGAGTTGGGATGTTAAAAAAAGAAAATGAAATGTTTTGGGGTGTGTATTGGACCGATCGGTCCATTGTAAGGTGTGGGGTGGGGCCCACATCTTCAACCTTGGCCACACATTTGGATTGTGTAATCCGGATAATGTTGTGGATAATCTGGTTCAGTTCGTTTTTCGGTTAAACACTTAATTCGGCTTAAAACGAGGCTAAAACGGTCGTTTTTTCGGCTTAAAAATAAAATTTATATAAAACCGATTTAAAATCTTTAAAAACTTAAACCATGACATTTATTGACTCAACACATCATATTGTCGGTCATTGTGCATCTTTTTCGGCTTGATCGATCGTCTCTTGCTTGGTTTGATGTTAAAGGTTTCGTTTAACGTACCGACGTACTAATAAATCGAAATCCTTTTTCTGTGCTATAATTCACTTATCCCGAAGCCTTAATACTTCGTAAACCTTACTAAACATCATATATTTCATCTATGACGTAATCCCCGATTCGTTCGGGTTTCAATAACCGTTCATTGGTTAATCGTAATTCCAATACGACTAACTGTACATTCGAGTATAATTCGTACTGTGAATCTTATATACTCGTACAAACACATTATAATTCATATATTTAGTATTAAATAACACGTAAATGGTATATTCCGGCTAGGGTATACCTGAATTTGCCGGAATCGTTACATTCTCCCCCCGTTATAAAAATTTCGTCCTCGAAATTTTACGCATCAACTACTTCCTTTTGCGGAAATAGGTGGGGATATTTCTTCCGAAATTCGTCCTTTCGTTCCCATGTATATTCTGAGCCTCGTAGCGAGTTCCATCTAACTTTGACCAACGAGATCTTATTGTGTCTAAGTTGCTTGATTTTCCCGTCTACTATTTCTATGGGCTCCTCTACACAATTATGCTTATCGTTTAATTGGACACCCTCTAGTGGTAACAACGATGTCTCATCCGACAGACACCTTTTCAAGTTTGACACGTGAAACACGTTGTGAACTGCACTTAATTCATCTGGCAGTTCTAATCGGTATGCTACAGGACCGATTTTTGCAGTAATGTCGAACGGTCCAATGTATCTAGGGGCTAACTTCCCCGCCTTTCCAAATCTGACTACTCCTTTCCAAGGTGATACTTTCAAATACACTTTATCACCTTTCTCAAATGATAACGGTTTTCTACGGGTATCGGCATAACTCTTCTGCCGATCCCGTGCGGCCTTCAGATTGTTCTTAATTTCAAGGATTTTGCTGGTCGTTTCCTGGACCAGATCTGATCTAATAACCTGTGTGTCGCCCACCTCAGTCCAGCAGAGTGGTGATCGGCACTTCCGTCCATACAATGCTTCGTAAGGTGCTGCCTTTATACTGCTATGGTAACTGTTATTATAGGAAAATTCAACGAGTGGGAGATGTTGATCCCAATTTCCCTTAAAATCCAGTACGCATGCACGAAGCAAATCCTCCAGGGTTTGGATGGTCCTCTCAGACTGACCATCGGTCTGAGGGTGGTAAGCTGTGCTTAGATTAATACGCGTTCCAAGCGCTTCTTGCACAGCTTGCCAAAGCTTGGAGGTGAAATGGCTATCCCGATCGGAGATGATTGAGATGGGTATCCCATGACGAGACACAATTTCATTTATATAAATCTGCGCAAGTCTCTCTGTGTTATAGTTATTTCTAATCGGAATAAAATGTGCCGATTTGGTTAATCGATCAACGACTACCCAAATTGCATCATGTCCTCGGGACGTCTTGGGGAGATGTGTCACAAAATCCATCGTGATCTGCTCCCACTTCCATTCAGGAATTTCCGGTTGTTGTAACATTCCCGAGGGTTTCTGGTGCTCCGCCTTAACCATCGCACACGTCGTACACTTGCCGACGTATGTGGCTATATCCTTTTTCATACCCGGCCACCAGTAGAACTCCTTCACATCCTTGTACATCTTATCCGATCCCGGATGTATGGAATAATTTGATTTATGCGCTTCGTCCATGATTAATTCACGAAGGTCATGGAGGGTCGGGATCCAAATCCGATTTTTGAAATAGAGAATTTCGTCCACGCGCTGTTCGAAATTCTTCTCGTTACCGTAAAGTCCTTCTTTTTCCAATTGGTCCTCCTTCAACGCCTCGCGTTGAGCGACTCGAATCAAATCCGACAGGTTCGACTGGACTATCATCCCCAACGCTCGCACTCGCAATGGTTTAACCCGATCCTTCCTACTCAAGGCATCGGCTACGACGTTAGCTTTGCCGGGGTGATAACGGATGTCACAGTCATAGTCGCTTAATAACTCAACCCATCTTCGTTGCCTCATATTCAGTTCTTTCTGATCGAATATGTGTTGCAAACTTTTATGATCGGTGAAGATGGTGCACTTTGTACCGTATAGATAATGTCTCCAGATCTTAAGTGCGAAGATAACTGCTCCCAGTTCTAAGTCATGAGTAGTGTAATTTTTCTCGTGTATTTTTAACTGTCGAGAAGCATAAGCTATAACCTTATTATTTTGCATCAACACGCATCCTAACCCTCTCCGGGATGCGTCACAATACACGACAAAGCCATCGTCTCCGTCGGGGAGACTTAAGATCGGCGCTTGGCACAATCTTTGTTTTAGCGTTTGAAACGCCGTTTCCTGCTCTTCACCCCATTCATACTTTCGATCTTTTTGGGTCAGAAGGGTTAAAGGTTGGGCGATGCTGGAAAAGTTCTCTATAAATCGACGATAATATCCAGCTAAGCCTAAGAATTGGCGGATTTCCTTTGGCGATTTAGGCGCTTGCCAATTCTTAACTGCTTCAACCTTACTTGGATCAACGTGTATTCCTTGATGGTTTATAACGTGACCAAGGAATTGCACTTCTTGTAACCAGAAGTTACACTTGGAGAATTTTGCATACAACTTCTCCTGATTTAGAAGCTCTAAGATTAATCTTAAGTGTTGTTCGTGCTCTACTTTACTCTTCGAGTATATCAAAATATCGTCAATAAACACGATGACGAATTTATCGAGGTAGGGTTTACAGACTCGATTCATGAGATCCATGAACACTGCTGGCGCATTTGTTAGCCCGAAAGGCATAACTAAGAACTCGTAATGGCCGTAGCGAGTCCGGAATGCGGTTTTTGGGATATCCTCCTCCTGAATTCTAACCTGATGGTATCCCGATCTAAGATCAATTTTTGAGAAATAGCTCGCACCTTGCAGTTGGTCGAACAGGTCATCAATTCGGGGGAGAGGATACCTATTTTTGATTGTCAACTTGTTCAGCTCCCTGTAATCAATGCACATTCTAAGGCTTCCGTCCTTCTTTTTCACGAATAGTACCGGTGCACCCCACGGGGAATAACTAGGACGTATAAATCCTTTATCCAACAATTCTTGCAATTGGTTGGATAATTCTTGCATCTCTGATGGTGCAAGTCGGTAGGGTGCCTTAGCAACAGGGCCAGCTTGAGGTAATAGATCGATTCTGAATTCGACCTGTCGGGTTGGCGGTAATCCAGGAAGTTCTTCTGGGAAGACTTGTGGAAATTCGCGTACCACTGGAATATCATCCACCCGTTTCTCCTCAGAATCAGTGGCCGTCAAGCTTGCTAGATACGCCACGCATCCTTGGCGTACGTATTTTAACACCTTGAGGTGGGATATAAACGGTATCATATTTCCCGACTTCTCACCCTGCACTAATACCTCTTCGTCATCCGACACCCGGATCTTGACGATTTTCTTTTCACAGTTTATTTCTACCTTGTTACGTGCTAACCAATCCATTCCCACTATCACGTCGAAACTACCCAATTCTACTGGTAACAAGTCAATCAGAAAGGATTGATCGTTCAGAATAAAAGGGCAATTCCGAATTATCTGATTAACTATCATGGTTTTACCGTTAGCGACTTCTACGGTGTAAGGTTCTATGGTTTCACTAATTGGAAGGTTTGCAATCGACAGGAATTTAACGGAAACAAAACTCCTATCGGCGCCTGTATCAAATAATACAGAAGCGTAATGATCAGAGACGAGGAATGTACCTGTCACTACACTGGGGTCCTGGCGTGCTTCGTTCGCCCCCATCACAAATGCTCGGCCTCGCGCCGGATTGGACGACGATGCCTGACCCGTGGGTTGCCGCCCATTTCCTCCCTGGTTCAGCTTCGGACAGTTTCTCTTGAAGTGATCTGTGCCACCGCATTCAAAACAAGCACGACTGGTGGTCATCACTTGATTTCCTTGTGGGTTTTGTTGTCGGGCTGATTGGGTCCTAAATGGCTGCGCACGGATAGGCTGCGGTTGCCGGTTCAAGTTGTTCAGGTTTGTCCTACAACTCGGTGCGTAGTGCCCAATCCTGCCACACCGGTGGCACACCACCTCTTTGCACATGCCACCATGGTGGTAACCGCATTTCCCACACTTAGGAAACGTTCCCTTCTGCGGTTCTTGCCTTCCGCCTGAACTAGTCATGGCGTAGTTCTGGGCAGTGGGCCTAGCACGTTTACCTTGCTGCTTTTCCTGGATCCTATGGTCATGTGTACCCCGCTTTCCCCCAGCGGACTCTCCCGCCACCTTCAGTGACCCGCTCCTTACGAAATCATACGTGACGATACCAGCTTGCGTCACCGCACCCTCATACGTCTGGTGTCCCCCAGAATTGACTATACTTCTTACAACTGGAGTTAGCCCCCAAATATAACGCTCAACCCTCTTCGACTCTGGGGTGACCAACCATGGTACCAATCGCGACAACTCATTAAACCGGTTCGTATAACCCAAATGGTCTGCCCCCTGCATCTCCAGGTTCCACAATTCATTTTCTAATTTTTGCAATTCGTTTTTCGGGCAGAAATGTTCCAGTACAATAGCCTTGAGCTCTGTCCAGGTCATGCGGTTTGTCGCCGCCTGACCCCGGGTCTGCACTATCGTGTTCCACCATGTCAAGGCATGGTCCGTGAATGTGCAGGTAGCATACTTAACAACACAATCCTCGGGGCAGTTGCTGATATTCACAACGGATTCTATTTTCTCCATCCACTTAACCAACCCATTTGGTCCTTCAGACCCGCTAAACTCTAGAGGTTTGCACAACATAAAGTCTTTGATCGAACATCCCCTGGATGCACGAATCGGTTCAGTACGGTTCGTCTCTACCGTAGGTATAGGGCCATTACTGTCTGTAACGACCACCCTAGGCGGTGCGTCATTACTCGGAATCGTGTTATCATTCTGTGGAGGATTAACATTTTGTTCCCCGTCATTATTGGTGGTCGTTTGATTGCTCGGAGGGGCTGGATTGGTCGAATTGTTAATACTGGCGGCGATGCGCGATACTATATCCGGTATCGCCGCCTCTAACTGTTGAGCAATCAAACGGCTCACGTCCACTTCCGACAATTGGGCTGAACGTTTTGGTGCCATTCTACACAACATCAAGAAAATATATATAATTAATACAAGTTCCAATCATAAAACACAACAAACATTCCATTCATTAACAAACATTAGTACATATTACATCCCTGTCAGTTCACATACTTTTCCTGTCATCATTACATAAGTTAAGTTTTCCTACATAGGGCCTATGTCGGCATCATCTCGACATAACCCACAATGGGTCAGTGCTTGAATGATACCCAAAAGTATCTATAACGATATACCCCAAAAGAGACCCCCCTAAGGGCCAGTGGTTGTATTATACTACCCAAGATTCACTCTATGTTAGCATCACCACTAACTGCTTACACAGAGTATCAAAAAGCGGTCCCTGTCTACTCCCATCCTAACACAACTAAACACGGTGGTATACCAAACCCACCAACACCGCCACCAACACCACCATCACAGCCAGCATAACCCGGATCCGCGTCTCCATCCGGCCGATCATCCACTGGGAGTATGAGCACTCCCTCTTCAGCTGCGAAATCGCATACTGGTGGTCCAGTATGCAGTCCCCTAGGTACATCCGCCTCTGTACCCCCACCGTCAAGGCGGCGGAGTGCTCATTCACCTGTTCGGTGAGCACTCGTAGCCACGCCGCCGCGTCCCTCTCCTGCCTAGGGAGACCCCACACAGGTGGAGTCACAGGCTCGGGCTGGGAACGGGAGGACTCGCCCCTGCGGGTAGCAGGTCTGGGTGGGGGCGAGGTAGGTGGGACCTGCGGAACACTGATCCGCGCCGTGAGGCGGGGTCCGAATCCGGGAGGGATAGGGACGGCCTGTGGTGCGGGTGGGGTAGGAGATCTAGCAATCCTGGCAGGGGAGGACTGGCTAGAGCTCCTAACACTAGCCTCGCTAGGCTCAGAGCTGGATGATACGGGGAGGCTCCCAGAGTTCCCGGAGCTGACTTCCTCCGGGTCCTCCTCCATCGATACACTAGGTGTTCTTGACATCCTAACCTTCACACAAGTTAACAAACATATAGTTCTTTCCATAGTGTAAATCGTAATCAAATTAATATACACTTACTTATACAACTTGACCACACACAATATTATCATATATTTGCACATATGTTGCCAATTTTACCTATTAAAGTCCCCCGTGACTTCCCCTGAATTCCCTCGTGCGGACAAGTCTGTTATTATGTTCCGGACCATAATAACTCACTTGTCCATCCAAGTTCATCCAGACCTCGTCACAATAAATTATTAGTTGATATTCAGATCCTATAATACTTGAGCTACTGGTTATATTTTATGTATCTTTTAAAGACATCCTAATTCTTTATAACCAATGGCTCTGATACCAAGTTCTGTAACACCCCGTAACCGCAGCGGAAACGTACACGGGATGCAACAGACACGTCTGATATCAACAACCTTGCTTATAAAGAAAACACCACTACATTAATTTAAACATATTACATTGTTCTGAGTTTCTTTACCATCTAGGCGTTATCACATAAGTTTTACCGATAGTACATTAACATATTTAATGCAAAATATAGACCCTTAAGCTTCCACAAAATAGTACACATCATCAACCACGTATCACTCATTCCAATTTGGGTGTACCTAGAAAGCATGTAAAGAAAACGGGTCAACTACGGATAGTTGGTGAGTTTCACTAATTTAAATAAACCATGACAAATCATTTTAATAATCATAAATTAATTATGTAATTATGCTGAGCCTACAAGTGAAAACTCTGTTAACCCAGAAATACATTTAATAGCCTCTGGGGACACTGTTAACCCAGAAATACATTTAATAACCTCTGGGGACACTGTTAACCCAGAAATACATTTAATAACCTCTGGGGACACTGTTAACCCAGAAATACATTTAATAGCCTCTGGGGACACTGTTAACCCAGAAATACATTTAATAACCTCTGGGGACACTGTTAACCCAGAACACTGTTTCGGGCCTTACAATATTAGCAACTCAGACAATTACCATCTTAATACATTACCGTACGATTCCCGTACAATAAACATTATATAAATACATTCATTTCCATGCGATCGGCATGTACTTAAACACTTTGATAAAAACATGCTTTCCGCCCCGGGAAAATATTTAAAACAGTTCAATAAAAAGGGGCTCGTGAAACTCACCTTTTTGGTGAGCAGAGATGTAATACTGGCACGGCTACCTGTCCGGATCTGTAATACGATCCCTAAGTCGTTACTACACAATTTCTATTAATATAACTTAAATTCGTGTTAACCGGTACGTCCGGGGACACTGTTAACCCAGTACCGTACACGATCCGGGGACAATGTTAACCCCGATACACTTCTCAGAACTTAGATTGTGATATCACTTAGAGTTCTTTAGTCAAAACTACCATTAGTTTGTTTTCTCGTTTTGCGTGCCTAGCACGGTTATTCGCCTTTATGTTTTCAAAAATGAGTTTGGCCACATACGACCCGAAAATAGTTGTTATTGATATTTTAATTAAAGTGGTGAAATTAGAGCTCGGTTTAGACACCCCGTTTGGCCGCGGGGCCCGTTTCCGTCTTTAATATACCGGAAACGACTAAATCGGGTAAAATTACCCAAATCATCCGAATTACTTTCGGATGATTTATTTTTACTTGATTTACTCAGTTTCATGAAAATAGTCTATTTTTAGGGTTTTTATACACCAGTCAGCTCGCTTAGGCGAACTTTGCCGGTTTACGCGTTTTAAGCTTTAAAAGTTTGTCTTTAAGTTCCATTTAGCACAAATAAATATCCGCATAGTCTCGGATCTTGAAATTTTGCACAAATCAGTTTTTGACAGTAAGGAATTTTATAAAAATATTTCCAGAATTAATTTTTATATTTAACATTTATTTATCTATTTTTAAACATCATTTAAACACCAAATATGTCGAAAATACCAAACGACCTTAGAAAAATCCCAAATTTTTCTGGGATGACTCCTGCCATCCACATAGTTCCCAGTAATATTTACAGAACCAAAAACTCATTTTTCATGCCATTTTCACCAAAACCGTGCTAGAAAACCCTAGAACTCGTTTTACCGAAAAGCCTACTTAGACTTCTCCAATGGACCTGAAATTTTGTGTGTGACTTTTGTATGTTATAAAAAGCTTATCTGAATTTTTCCAGAATTTTTCATATGTTTAGCTATTTTTCACCATTTTTAGCCAAAACCGAGCATTAAATTCACCAAATATTCATCCTTTATCCAAAAATTACCAAAATTTCACAGATCTCATATTTTCATGTGTAGATCATCTCTGTGAAATTTCATGACTCAACTCTAAGTCTACCACAATCTGTCCAAATCTTACAAATCGTACGAAAAACCGAACTACCTTGTGTTTCTAGCTTTAGATCGCAAAGATCTTGCTTTCTAGCCTTTGCTAGCAACTAGATACAACACCTACAAGCACAACAACACCACACCAAGCAAGTTATACCCACAATCAAGCCATTTCTTTCATGGTTTCGGTTAAGACATCAAAACAAAGATTTTAACCGTAAAAATTCGTTTTTGACTCTTTTAACTCCTTTCTTGGACCAAGATCCCTTGTATAACTTGTATACATCACTTGATCATGCAAGAATCGGTTTCATCACGGGTTTTCACCCATTTTTCATTTGAAACCTCATTTTCTCAAGATTATGGAATCAAAACTATGAATTAATCATTATAACCATGTTTTTACCTTGTGTTTCTTGCTTAAAAATCAAGGATTTAGGATGAATGTATGTAGGGTTGAGAGGATTTGGAGAGTTGGGATGTTAAAAAAAGAAAATGAAATGTTTTGGGGTGTGTATTGGACCGATCGGTCCATTGTAAGGTGTGGGGTGGGGCCCACATCTTCAACCTTGGCCACACATTTGGATTGTGTAATCCGGATAATGTTGTGGATAATCTGGTTCAGTTCGTTTTTCGGTTAAACACTTAATTCGGCTTAAAACGAGGCTAAAACGGTCGTTTTTTCGGCTTAAAAATAAAATTTATATAAAACCGATTTAAAATCTTTAAAAACTTAAACCATGACATTTATTGACTCAACACATCATATTGTCGGTCATTGTGCATCTTTTTCGGCTTGATCGATCGTCTCTTGCTTGGTTTGATGTTAAAGGTTTCGTTTAACGTACCGACGTACTAATAAATCGAAATCCTTTTTCTGTGCTATAATTCACTTATCCCGAAGCCTTAATACTTCGTAAACCTTACTAAACATCATATATTTCATCTATGACGTAATCCCCGATTCGTTCGGGTTTCAATAACCGTTCATTGGTTAATCGTAATTCCAATACGACTAACTGTACATTCGAGTATAATTCGTACTGTGAATCTTATATACTCGTACAAACACATTATAATTCATATATTTAGTATTAAATAACACGTAAATGGTATATTCCGGCTAGGGTATACCTGAATTTGCCGGAATCGTTACATTCTCCCCCCGTTATAAAAATTTCGTCCTCGAAATTTTACGCATCAACTACTTCCTTTTGCGGAAATAGGTGGGGATATTTCTTCCGAAATTCGTCCTTTCGTTCCCATGTATATTCTGAGCCTCGTAGCGAGTTCCATCTAACTTTGACCAACGAGATCTTATTGTGTCTAAGTTGCTTGATTTTCCCGTCTACTATTTCTATGGGCTCCTCTACACAATTATGCTTATCGTTTAATTGGACACCCTCTAGTGGTAACAACGATGTCTCATCCGACAGACACCTTTTCAAGTTTGACACGTGAAACACGTTGTGAACTGCACTTAATTCATCTGGCAGTTCTAATCGGTATGCTACAGGACCGATTTTTGCAGTAATGTCGAACGGTCCAATGTATCTAGGGGCTAACTTCCCCGCCTTTCCAAATCTGACTACTCCTTTCCAAGGTGATACTTTCAAATACACTTTATCACCTTTCTCAAATGATAACGGTTTTCTACGGGTATCGGCATAACTCTTCTGCCGATCCCGTGCGGCCTTCAGATTGTTCTTAATTTCAAGGATTTTGCTGGTCGTTTCCTGGACCAGATCTGATCTAATAACCTGTGTGTCGCCCACCTCAGTCCAGCAGAGTGGTGATCGGCACTTCCGTCCATACAATGCTTCGTAAGGTGCTGCCTTTATACTGCTATGGTAACTGTTATTATAGGAAAATTCAACGAGTGGGAGATGTTGATCCCAATTTCCCTTAAAATCCAGTACGCATGCACGAAGCAAATCCTCCAGGGTTTGGATGGTCCTCTCAGACTGACCATCGGTCTGAGGGTGGTAAGCTGTGCTTAGATTAATACGCGTTCCCAGCGCTTCTTGCACAGCTTGCCAAAGCTTGGAGGTGAAATGGCTATCCCGATCGGAGATGATTGAGATGGGTATCCCATGACGAGACACAATTTCATTTATATAAATCTGCGCAAGTCTCTCTGTGTTATAGTTATTTCTAATCGGAATAAAATGTGCCGATTTGGTTAATCGATCAACGACTACCCAAATTGCATCATGTCCTCGGGACGTCTTGGGGAGATGTGTCACAAAATCCATCGTGATCTGCTCCCACTTCCATTCAGGAATTTCCGGTTGTTGTAACATTCCCGAGGGTTTCTGGTGCTCCGCCTTAACCATCGCACACGTCGTACACTTGCCGACGTATGTGGCTATATCCTTTTTCATACCCGGCCACCAGTAGAACTCCTTCACATCCTTGTACATCTTATCCGATCCCGGATGTATGGAATATTTTGATTTATGCGCTTCGTCCATGATTAATTCACGAAGGTCATGGAGGGTCGGGATCCAAATCCGATTTTTGAAATAGAGAATTTCGTCCACGCGCTGTTCGAAATTCTTCTCGTTACCGTAAAGTCCTTCTTTTTCCAATTGGTCCTCCTTCAACGCCTCGCGTTGAGCGACTCGAATCAAATCCGACAGGTTCGACTGGACTATCATCCCCAACGCTCGCACTCGCAATGGTTTAACCCGATCCTTCCTACTCAAGGCATCGGCTACGACGTTAGCTTTGCCGGGGTGATAACGGATGTCACAGTCATAGTCGCTTAATAACTCAACCCATCTTCGTTGCCTCATATTCAGTTCTTTCTGATCGAATATGTGTTGCAAACTTTTATGATCGGTGAAGATGGTGCACTTTGTACCGTATAGATAATGTCTCCAGATCTTAAGTGCGAAGATAACTGCTCCCAGTTCTAAGTCATGAGTAGTGTAATTTTTCTCGTGTATTTTTAACTGTCGAGAAGCATAAGCTATAACCTTATTATTTTGCATCAACACGCATCCTAACCCTCTCCGGGATGCGTCACAATACACGACAAAGCCATCGTCTCCGTCGGGGAGACTTAAGATCGGCGCTTGGCACAATCTTTGTTTTAGCGTTTGAAACGCCGTTTCCTGCTCTTCACCCCATTCATACTTTCGATCTTTTTGGGTCAGAAGGGTTAAAGGTTGGGCGATGCTGGAAAAGTTCTCTATAAATCGACGATAATATCCAGCTAAGCCTAAGAATTGGCGGATTTCCTTTGGCGATTTAGGCGCTTGCCAATTCTTAACTGCTTCAACCTTACTTGGATCAACGTGTATTCCTTGATGGTTTATAACGTGACCAAGGAATTGCACTTCTTGTAACCAGAAGTTACACTTGGAGAATTTTGCATACAACTTCTCCTGATTTAGAAGCTCTAAGATTAATCTTAAGTGTTGTTCGTGCTCTACTTTACTCTTCGAGTATATCAAAATATCGTCAATAAACACGATGACGAATTTATCGAGGTAGGGTTTACAGACTCGATTCATGAGATCCATGAACACTGCTGGCGCATTTGTTAGCCCGAAAGGCATAACTAAGAACTCGTAATGGCCGTAGCGAGTCCGGAATGCGGTTTTTGGGATATCCTCCTCCTGAATTCTAACCTGATGGTATCCCGATCTAAGATCAATTTTTGAGAAATAGCTCGCACCTTGCAGTTGGTCGAACAGGTCATCAATTCGGGGGAGAGGATACCTATTTTTGATTGTCAACTTGTTCAGCTCCCTGTAATCAATGCACATTCTAAGGCTTCCGTCCTTCTTTTTCACGAATAGTACCGGTGCACCCCACGGGGAATAACTAGGACGTATAAATCCTTTATCCAACAATTCTTGCAATTGGTTGGATAATTCTTGCATCTCTGATGGTGCAAGTCGGTAGGGTGCCTTAGCAACAGGGCCAGCTTGAGGTAATAGATCGATTCTGAATTCGACCTGTCGGGTTGGCGGTAATCCAGGAAGTTCTTCTGGGAAGACTTGTGGAAATTCGCGTACCACTGGAATATCATCCACCCGTTTCTCCTCAGAATCAGTGGCCGTCAAGCTTGCTAGATACGCCACGCATCCTTGGCGTACGTATTTTAACACCTTGAGGTGGGATATAAACGGTATCATATTTCCCGACTTCTCACCCTGCACTAATACCTCTTCGTCATCCGACACCCGGATCTTGACGATTTTCTTTTCACAGTTTATTTCTACCTTGTTACGTGCTAACCAATCCATTCCCACTATCACGTCGAAACTACCCAATTCTACTGGTAACAAGTCAATCAGAAAGGATTGATCGTTCAGAATAAAAGGGCAATTCCGAATTATCTGATTAACTATCATGGTTTTACCGTTAGCGACTTCTACGGTGTAAGGTTCTATGGTTTCACTAATTGGAAGGTTTGCAATCGACAGGAATTTAACGGAAACAAAACTCCTATCGGCGCCTGTATCAAATAATACAGAAGCGTAATGATCAGAGACGAGGAATGTACCTGTCACTACACTGGGGTCCTGGCGTGCTTCGTTCGCCCCCATCACAAATGCTCGGCCTCGCGCCGGATTGGACGACGATGCCTGACCCGTGGGTTGCCGCCCATTTCCTCCCTGGTTCAGCTTCGGACAGTTTCTCTTGAAGTGATCTGTGCCACCGCATTCAAAACAAGCACGACTGGTGGTCATCACTTGATTTCCTTGTGGGTTTTGTTGTCGGGCTGATTGGGTCCTAAATGGCTGCGCACGGATAGGCTGCGGTTGCCGGTTCAAGTTGTTCAGGTTTGTCCTACAACTCGGTGCGTAGTGCCCAATCCTGCCACACCGGTGGCACACCACCTCTTTGCACATGCCACCATGGTGGTAACCGCATTTCCCACACTTAGGAAACGTTCCCTTCTGCGGTTCTTGCCTTCCGCCTGAACTAGTCATGGCGTAGTTCTGGGCAGTGGGCCTAGCACGTTTACCTTGCTGCTTTTCCTGGATCCTATGGTCATGTGTACCCCGCTTTCCCCCAGCGGACTCTCCCGCCACCTTCAGTGACCCGCTCCTTACGAAATCATACGTGACGATACCAGCTTGCGTCACCGCACCCTCATACGTCTGGTGTCCCCCATAATTGACTATACTTCTTACAACTGGAGTTAGCCCCCAAATATAACGCTCAACCCTCTTCGACTCTGGGGTGACCAACCATGGTACCAATCGCGACAACTCATTAAACCGGTTCGTATAACCCAAATGGTCTGCCCCCTGCATCTCCAGGTTCCACAATTCATTTTCTAATTTTTGCAATTCGTTTTTCGGGCAGAAATGTTCCAGTACAATAGCCTTGAGCTCTGTCCAGGTCATGCGGTTTGTCGCCGCCTGACCCCGGGTCTGCACTATCGTGTTCCACCATGTCAAGGCATGGTCCGTGAATGTGCAGGTAGCATACTTAACAACACAATCCTCGGGGCAGTTGCTGATATTCATAACGGATTCTATTTTCTCCATCCAATTAACCAACCCATTTGGTCCTTCAGACCCGCTAAACTCTAGAGGTTTGCACAACATAAAGTCTTTGATCGAACATCCCCTGGATGCACGAATCGGTTCAGTACGGTTCGTCTCTACCGTAGGTATAGGGCCATTACTGTCTGTAACGACCACCCTAGGCGGTGCGTCATTACTCGGAATCGTGTTATCATTCTGTGGAGGATTAACATTTTGTTCCCCGTCATTATTGGTGGTCGTTTGATTGCTCGGAGGGGCTGGATTGGTCGAATTGTTAATACTGGCGGCGATGCGCGATACTATATCCGGTATCGCCGCCTCTAACTGTTGAGCAATCAAACGGCTCACGTCCACTTCCGACAATTGGGCTGAACGTTTTGGTGCCATTCTACACAACATCAAGAAAATATATATAATTAATACAAGTTCCAATCATAAAACACAACAAACATTCCATTCATTAACAAACATTAGTACATATTACATCCCTGTCAGTTCACATACTTTTCCTGTCATCATTACATAAGTTAAGTTTTCCTACATAGGGCCTATGTCGGCATCATCTCGACATAACCCACAATGGGTCAGTGCTTGAATGATACCCAAAAGTATCTATAACGATATACCCCAAAAGAGACCCCCCTAAGGGCCAGTGGTTGTATTATACTACCCAAGATTCACTCTATGTTAGCATCACCACTAACTGCTTACACAGAGTATCAAAAAGCGGTCCCTGTCTACTCCCATCCTAACACAACTAAACACGGTGGTATACCAAACCCACCAACACCGCCACCAACACCACCATCACAGCCAGCATAACCCGGATCCGCGTCTCCATCCGGCCGATCATCCACTGGGAGTATGAGCACTCCCTCTTCAGCTGCGAAATCGCATACTGGTGGTCCAGTATGCAGTCCCCTAGGTACATCCGCCTCTGTACCCCCACCGTCAAGGCGGCGGAGTGCTCATTCACCTGTTCGGTGAGCACTCGTAGCCACGCCGCCGCGTCCCTCTCCTGCCTAGGGAGACCCCACACAGGTGGAGTCACAGGCTCGGGCTGGGAGCGGGAGGACTCGCCCCTGCGGGTAGCAGGTCTGGGTGGGGGCGAGGTAGGTGGGACCTGCGGAACACTGATCCGCGCCGTGAGGCGGGGTCCGAATCCGGGAGGGATAGGGACGGCCTGTGGTGTGGGTGGGGTAGGAGATCTAGCAATCCTGGCAGGGGAGGACTGGCTAGAGCTCCTAACACTAGCCTCGCTAGGCTCAGAGCTGGATGATACGGGGAGGCTCCCAGAGTTCCCGGAGCTGACTTCCTCCGGGTCCTCCTCCATCGATACACTAGGTGTTCTTGACATCCTAACCTGCACACAAGTTAACAAACATATAGTTCTTTCCATAGTGTAAATCGTAATCAAATTAATATACACTTACTTATACAACTTGACCACACACAATATTATCATATATTTGCACATATGTTGCCAATTTTAACTATTAAAGTCCCCCGTGACTTCCCCTGAATTCCCTCGTGCGGACAAGTCTGTTATTATGTTTCGGACCATAATAACTCACTTGTCCATCCAAGTTCATCCAGACCTCGTCACAATAAATTATTAGTTGATATTCAGATCCTATAATACTTGAGCTACTGGTTATATTTTAGGTATCTTTTAAAGACATCCTAATTCTTTATAACCAATGGCTCTGATACCAAGTTCTGTAACACCCCGTAACCGCAGCGGAAACGTACACGGGATGCAACAGACACGTCTGATATCAACAACCTTGCTTATAAAGAAAACACCACTACATTAATTTAAACATATTACATTGTTCTGAGTTTCTTTACCATCTAGGCGTTATCACATAAGTTTTACCGATAGTACATTAACATATTTAATGCAAAATATAGACCCTTAAGCTTCCACAAAATAGTACACATCATCAAGCACGTATCACTCATTCCAATTTGGGTGTACCTAGAAAGCATGTAAAGAAAACGGGTCAACTACGGATAGTTGGTGAGTTTCACTAATTTAAATAAACCATGACAAATCATTTTAATAATCATAAATTAATGATGTAATTATGCTGAGCCTACAACTGAAAACTCTGTTAACCCAGAAATACATTTAATAGCCTCTGGGGACACTGTTAACCCAGAAATACATTTAATAACCTCTGGGGACACTGTTAACCCAGAAATACATTTAATAACCTCTGGGGACACTGTTAACCCAGAAATACATTTAATAGCCTCTGGGGACACTGTTAACCCAGAAATACATTTAATAACCTCTGGGGACACTGTTAACCCAGAACACTGTTTCGGGCCTTACAATATTAGCAACTCAGACAATTACCATCTTAATACATTACCGTACGATTCCCGTACAATAAACATTATATAAATACATTCATTTCCATGCGATCGGCATGTACTTAAACACTTTGATAAAAACATGCTTTCCGCCCCGGGAAAATATTTAAAACAGTTCAATAAAAAGGGGCTCGTGAAACTCACCTTTTTGGTGAGCAGAGATGTAATACTGGCACGGCTACCTGTCCGGATCTGTAATACGATCCCTAAGTCGTTACTACACAATTTCTATTAATATAACTTAAATTCGTGTTAACCGGTACGTCCGGGGACACTGTTAACCCAGTACCGTACACGATCCGGGGACAATGTTAACCCCGATACACTTCTCAGGACTTAGATTGTGATATCACTTAGAGTTCTTTAGTCAAAACTACCATTAGTTTGTTTTCTCGTTTTGCGTGCCTAGCACGGTTATTCGCCTTTATGTTTTCAAAAATGAGTTTGGCCACATACGACCCGAAAATAGTTGTTATTGATATTTTAATTAAAGTGGTGAAATTAGAGCTCGGTTTAGACACCCCGTTTGGCCGCGGGGCCCGTTTCCGTCTTTAATATACCGGAAACGACTAAATCGGGTAAAATTACCCAAATCATCCGAATTACTTTCGGATGATTTATTTTTACTTGATTTACTCAGTTTCATGAAAATAGTCTATTTTTAGGGTTTTTATACACCAGTCAGCTCGCTTAGGCGAACTTTGCCGGTTTACGCGTTTTAAGCTTTAAAAGTTTGTTTTTAAGTTCCATTTAGCACAAATAAATATCCGCTTAGTCTCGGATCTTGAAATTTTGCACAAATCAGTTTTTGACAGTAAGGAATTTTATAAAAATATTTCCAGAATTAATTTTTATATTTAACATTTATTTATCTATTTTTAAACATCATTTAAACACCAAATATGTCGAAAATACCAAACGACCTTAGAAAAATCCCAAATTTTTCTGGGATGACTCCTGCCATCCACATAGTTCCCAGTAATATTTACAGAACCAAAAACTCATTTTTCATGCCATTTTCACCAAAACCGGGCTAGAAAACCTTAGAACTCGTTTTACCGAAAAGCCTACTTAGACTTCTCCAATGGACCTGAAATTTTGTGTGTGACTTTTATATGTTATAAAAAGCTTATCTGAATTTTTCCAGAATTTTTCATGATGTTTAGCTATTTTTCACTATTTTTAGCCAAAACCGAGCATTAAATTCACCAAATATTCATCCTTTATCCAAAAATTACCAAAATTTCACAGATCTCATATTTTCATGGGTAGATCATCTCTGTGAAATTTCATGACTCAACTCTAAGTCTACCACAATCTGTCCAAATCTTAAAAATCGTACGAAAAACCGAACTACCTTGTGTTTCTAGCTTTAGATCGCAAAGATCTTGCTTTCTAGCCTTTGCTAGCAACTAGATACAACACCTACAAGCACAACAACACCACACCAAGCAAGTTATACCCACAATCAAGCCATTTCTTTCATGGTTTCGGTTAAGACATCAAAACAAAGATTTTAACCGTAAAAATTCGTTTTTGACTCTTTTAACTCCTTTCTTGGACCAAGATCCCTTGTATAACTTGTATACATCACTTGATCATGCAAGAATCGGTTTCATCACGGGTTTTCACCCATTTTTCATTTGAAACCTCATTTTCTCAAGATTATGGAATCAAAACTATGAATTAATCATTATAACCATGTTTTTACCTTGTGTTTCTTGCTTAAAAATCAAGGATTTAGGATGAATGTATGTAGGGTTGAGAGGATTAGGAGAGTTGGGATGTTAAAAAAAGAAAATGAAATGTTTTGGGGTGTGTATTGGACCGATCGGTCCATTGTAAGGTGTGGGGTGGGGCCCACATCTTCAACCTTGGCCACACATTTGGATTGTGTAATCCGGATAATGTTGTGGATAATCTGGTTCAGTTCGTTTTTCGGTTAAACACTTAATTCGGCTTAAAACGAGGCTAAAACGGTCGTTTTTTAGCTTAAAAATAAAATTTATATAAAACCGATTTAAAATCTTTAAAAACTTAAACCATGACATTTATTGACTCAACACATCATATTGTCGGTCATTGTGCATCTTTTTCGGCTTGATCGATCGTCTCTTGCTTGGTTTGATGTTAAAGGTTTCGTTTAACGTACCGACGTACTAATAAATTGAAATCCTTTTTCTGTGCTATAATTCACTTATCCCGAAGCCTTAATACTTCGTAAACCTTACTAAACATCATATATTTCATCTATGACGTAATCCCCGATTCGTTCGGGTTTCAATAACCGTTCATTGGTTAATCGTAATTCCAATACGACTAACTGTACATTCGAGTATAATTCGTACTGTGAATCATATATACTCGTACAAACACATTATAATTCATATATTTAGTATTAAATAACAAATAAATGGTATATTCCGGCTAGGGTATACCTGAATTTGCCGGAATCGTTACACTGTACCCCTTCTTGTTTCTTTTCTTGTCAGCTAAATATCTATCACTTCTACAACTACAGGTGCTTTCTTCACTTGAGTATTCACTCCATTTCTTTTTCATTTCAGTCAGCTTTATTTCCTTCTCATTTATCTTCATAGCTTCTTTCATGACAAACTCACCTTTTTTGTTTACAGTTACATCTTCATATTTCTTTACAAACTTTTGTTTGTCTTCAAATACACTTTTAATTTGCTTTAGATATTCATTTCTGCTTTCTTTGTCTACTTTGAGAGGGTATTTGTCACAAAAAGGTGGTGGTACCTTTTTGTATTTCTCTTCAGGGGTCATTTTGTCCACACATCCTACAATATTTCCAGTAGACACAAGATTCTTCAGAAACTCCATTTGAATCAGCAACTCAGAGTTTTTGAGTCTCTCTTCAGCATACATCTTCTTCAGGCCTTCAATCTCAACAGTCATCCTTGATTGAGTCATGTAGGCTTGCATACAATCTTCTTCCAGACTCTTAATCTAATTTTCATATGTGGCTTCACTTGTCTCATAAACATTCAGAAAAGCCTCTTTCCTTCCACACTCAGATTTCCACATTCCAATCTCCTTGTTGACTTCATCAATATTAGAAAGAAGATCAGAAATAGAAGGTTCAGATTGTACCTATGAGGCTGAAGACTCCCCTTATTCCTGCACTTTAGCCATGAATGCAACATTAGCTTTTTCCATCTCTACAGCATGGTTGCTCCAGTCAAACTCCCTGTCTTGTGGCACTATGGTCACTGCAACATTTCCTTGGTCTCTACCCTGACTAACAGCATTGACATTTCCTCTGTTGTGATTTCCCTGAATTGGGGTCTGATTTGTTCTCTGTTGAGGTTGAATTTGTTGATTCTGTGGCCTGCTGTTGTTTTGACAGGGATTGTGATTTACCATTTGATTTCTCTATTGTCCACCTTGGTAATTTTGTTGTTGGTTTTGATAGAATTGGTTTTGATTAACTTGATTACCAAAGTGCCTTGGTTGATTGCATTCCCTTGCAAAAGGCCCTGGCTGCTGGCAGTTGTAACAAATGGCTTTGGATTTTGTTAAATCCGATTTGGTCATTGGGTCCTGAGAAAGATGATCTCACGGTACTATTGTACATCCTTTTGCTTCTGACTGCCAACATTGCCGCTTGCCATTTTTTGTCCATGTCCTCATGATCATCTACATCTATCTGTTTCTTGCACTACACTAGTGTTAATCAGATTCTTTGCAACAAAGGCATGGTAAGAATCAGTAAACATGGATAATAGTGCTTGATAATCTGTTCCATGACTTGAGTTGTTTTGTGTGTAAGGAGGGTGTCCACTTGCTGTAGAAGCAACATCATCTTCAATTAATTGGACATTAAATCTTGCCTGTCTTCCTCCACACATTGATCCTGATTCAGTAGGTTCCTCCACTATTGGCTGCTGCTGGGACCAAAGATTTGAGATTTCCCATAGGTGCCACTAAGGCATTTGTCACAGAGAGGACAGCAGTTTCTTGTTCAACTCAAAATCAGAAATATGCAAGTTTGTTGTTCTGATTTCGTTCACGATGGTCATAAACCGTTGCAACACTGACTTTAGTCGTTCACCTTCCTTGAACATGAAACGGTCCAACTGTTGCTTCAGTCTGTCTTTCTTGATGTCTCTTAGCTCTGTGTTACCTTCAAACATGTCTATGACAGCATCATACATTTCCTTTGTGGTTTTGTAATGATTTACACTGGTTAATATCTCCCAAGAGAGACCTAACTTCAACATAGACAATGCCTTGTTATCCCGCTTCTTCATCTTGCTCTCAATGGTGGCATTATTATTGGGAGCGAGAGAGGGAATGTAATGTACATCCTTGATTGAGTTCCACAGTTCAGGGTCATTATAGTTTATTGCAGCTTCAAACAAAACTTTCCATTTGATAAAGTTTTCTTGTTCGAGTAGCCTTGGAATCTTGTTTGTTAATACCTCTTGATCATCCATCTTCTCAGATCTGAACTTTCTCAGACGAAAACTTTGTAAAGTTTTAAACTTTTTCACAAACCTTCAGTCCCGTGGCCTTCAGTGAGCTTCCAAAGCTCTGATACCACTTGTCAGGACCGTAAATCTGGTGTAACCTTAAGAAGGTTGACAAGAACAAACAGATCTAATAACCCAGAGACCTATTGGATATTCCGGCGGAATCAGAATATTCAATGGATGGGAACAAAGGTTTGAGATAATAAGAACGAAACAATAAATTATAGTCGTTAAGAACAAAAGCAAAGCCAAAGATTCACTGCATTTAATATATCATTTAATGAAACAGTGAAAGGAATGTCTAGGGTTTCGTGACGCCGGTGGCGGTACGAGGAGACAAAGAGAATATTCGTTTTTCTCTCGCATTGCATGCACTCAGTCATACCCTAAATGGAAACCTAGGATGCTATTTATAGACCCTGATATTTCTTCTAGAATCCCCTAATCATTACATAATGAAATACAGATAAACTACAAGTGTAAGAGTCTTCGAGCATGATCTCTATCTTGCTCAAGCAGACTCAATATGCATTGTATGCTCAGTGATTATCTTCTAGCATACTTTACTTAGAATATTTTCACAGAGAAAATATTCTCCTCTAGCATGCTTCATTCTTCTTGACCAATCCTTGCTTTGCTTGAACTTGTCCATCGAGCAAGCCCATTCTTCTTGATATCTTCAATCCTGTCTTGAGACTTATTGAACAATCTTTAGCATGCTCGGATGTAAATCTTTGCTCGGGGGACTGAACCATGCTTGAAGTCTATGCTCAAAACATATGACATCTTCTTATTGCATCCATGCTCGTCACCAATGTGCTCGGACATCCTGTGCTCAAATCACTTGGTTAAAACGTGAATGATCAAGTTGTTTGATCGATTGGCAATCCATACTCGATAGAAGAACACTCTTGCTCAGAGAAGTGCAGCTTGCTCGAAGCCTTCAACACTTAGAATAATTCACTAGCAATGGCTCTGAAGACCATGCTCGAGGTAGTAAACCATGCCCGATGATCCAAGCTTGCTCGAAGTCCTTACTTAGCAGATTTCATGAGGAGGTTGAGAAGATTCCAATCTTCCTTGCAAAATTCTGACTCAACAGTGGGAAATTTGTCCAAAATTTGTCGAAGGTTTCTTTGTGGAATATGCTAGTCCACTCAGATGAGTCTACATTCCTAGCCTCCACGAGATAGTTCAAGTCCAAAATGTGGATTGTCAAAGATATACGTCTACCTTTCAACGACCAAGGGATTCTAGGCTATTTGATTATAAAAGTCTTTGGGAGAGCTTCAAACTCCCTGAGGAATATTTGTCTGAAGAAACTTTGACGATGATTTACAATCAACAATTGTCGAAAAATCAACTGACTATGCAAGACCTGCGTCTATTCCTCAAAACGTACCTGATAATGTTCAGCCTGATGATGATCCAGAATCTAATCCAGTTTTTGATGATGATGGTGAATCATATGAGGAGATTATTAAAGCTATTTCTCCATCCACTGTTGCTACTGAAGTGTGTAAAAACAATCTCCTACCTGAAGTGTCAGTACCTACCAAGTTGGTGCAAAGAACTTTATCCTACCATCCCGTGGATAATATAATAGGAGATCTGATTGCTAGGGTGTAAACTAGATGTCAACTCGATCAAAATCTCCAGTGTTTCTACTCTCGTGTATCTCCGTTACAAAATCAATTCTCATTCAAGTGTTTTATTTCTCAGGTTGAGCCAAAAACGTATAAAGAGGCTCTAACTGAAGAAAGCTGGGTGAATGCTATGCAAGAGGAGCTTATGCAGTTTGAGAAGCTCGGGTTCTGGAAATTAGTTGACTTACCTGAAGACAAGAAGCAGATTAATACCAAGTGGGTATTCAAATGCAAAAGGTATGAGAACAGAATCATTGTTAGAAACAAGGCAAGACTTGTTGTGTTGGGTTTCAATCAGAGGGAAGGTATCGACTACAACGAGGTTTATGCACCAGTTGCAAGGCTAGAGGCTATTAGGATATTTCTAGCATTTGCTTCTTTGAAAGGTTTCAAAGTTTATCAGTTGGATGTGAAGTGAGCATTCCTTAACGGGAAGATTAGTGAAGAAGTCTACATGGGACAACCATCGGGGTTTGTCGATCCGATCCACAAAGACAAAGTGTATCTCCTTGATAAAGCCCTTTACGGTCTCCATCAAGCCCCGAGAGCTTGGTATGAGACGTTGTCACAACATCTTTTGGACAACGGGTTTATCAGAGGAACCATCGATTGTACACTTTTCACCAAATCTGTTGATGGACATTTGCTAATCGTGCAGATATATGTCGACGATATCATTTTTGGGTCGGCAAACGATGTTCTGTGCACGCAGTTTGAAGAAGTCATGAAAAAGAAGTTTGAAATGAGTGCAATGGGGGAGATGAAATTCATTCTTGGACTTCAAGTAGAACAGATGTCAGATGGTATTTTCATCCATCAGACAAAGTATGTTAATGACGTATTGACGAAGTTCAACATGACTGATGCATCGCCAATCAGTACTCCTCTACCATTGAATCATGGTATCGGTCCTGATCATAACGGGGAGAAGGTTGACCAAACTTTATACCAATCCATGATAGGCTCATTGATGTATTTGACTGCTTCTCGGCCAGACATCATATATTCTACTTGTATGTGCGCCCGATATCAGTCAAATCCGAAGGATTCACATCTCATGATCGTCAAAAGAATTCTACGCTATATCAAGGGATATCCGGGGGGGGGCGGTCTCTAGTATCCAAAAAATGATGAGTTTGTGTTAAGGGCTTATTCTGATTCAGATTACGGTAGATGTAAGCTGAATGCCAAATCTACAACGACAGGGTGTCAATTCTTCGGCAAGCGACTTGTCACCTTTCGTTATCTACATGTGAAGCTGAGTACGTAGCTGCTTCCAGTTGCTGCTTTAAGGTTCTTTGAATACAACAACAGATGCGGGACTACGGTTTGAATTTTCTTACTACCCCTATCTTCGTAGATAACAATGCAGCGATATCAATAACTAAGAATCCGGTAAATCACTCTAAAACTTAGCATATTGAGATACGATATCACTTCATTCGTGCTTGCTACGAAAGGACGTTGATTACCGTAGACAAAATTCACACCGATGAACTAAAAGCATATCTTTTCACCAAAGCTTTTGATAAATCACGATTTAATTACTTACTAAAACTTAATGGTTTAAAAGTTTTGGGCGGTGTTGATAAGGGGGTTACCGATATAACAGGTGTGTTGGATACCTAGTGATCCTAAACATCAGAGTCAAATTTCCTTTTGTAAATATATTTCGTATAGTTTTTATTTTAGGGGGATAAAATTTCAAGAAAAATCAAAAACATTGAAAAATTTGAAAAAGCCAAAAGCATTATAAAAAAATTTCAAAAATGTCAAAAACGTTAAAAAAATGTTGCTCCTTAGAAAATGAGTTTTTGAAGCAAAAAGGGAATCATCTAGTACCAAATCCAGTAAAAAGTAGGCATAAAAGGTGGTGTGTTTAAATGTATTAGTGCATTGGTAGGCCTTTAAAACAAACAAGTAAGGGAAAGTAAGTGATAGAAACTTAAAATTGCCAAATTGATGTGGTGTTAGTTTCTAACAAAAGTCTTGACAATGATGGCAGAAATGTAATAGCTGGTGATACTCAAGCCTTTTAATCAGAATGATTGTTTACATTTGTTAAAAACATAGCTATCAGTAAGTGGTTAACGCTTCAACGATGTATAGTTTTATGGCCTTAAATTCTGTATTGATGGGATGCTTTAAGGTTCCTGGATCCATCGGGTCTTTATGCAGTTTATCATCTGGGTATTCATTTCGATTAATATTTTAAAACAAGCATTGAAAAGCAAACCCGCATGTTAAGCTGCTTTATAAGTCATTAAACTTGATCTCACAAGTACTTATGTACTAAACTCATTACTGACTTGATCAAAATCCGCTATTAGACACACATTGTCCCCTTGCTCGCGTCTTATTACCGTTAAGAAATGGACCACAAGGGACACAACGTTTGCAAGCCGACAGATGAAATCGTGCATACTCATCCATGGTAAAGGACCTTAGGGTATTGCTTGATAACGGGGGTATGTCTTGTTGTGGGGATTATTTGCTGATTTGCTTAAAATAAATTTTTTTGTCTTCTGATTCTAAGGTTTAAGTCAAGTTGGGGTGACTATGTAAAAATCAAATTAGGCCTGAATCAAGATTAGAACTGATAAATCCTGATATCTTGTGCTTAATTGAACCAAATTAAATGTATCACAGAAATTCTTGAATCACTTGTTTAAAAGGTTTAGGTGGACAACAATACCATTGACTGACTTAACACCAGTCATAATAAACGCTGAAAATAAAACTGTGATGATAGGACAATTTAGTCAATATGATTCCCTACTCAAACTCACAAAAATATGTGATTTCTGTATTGATTTGTTAAAGTTTCATTTGATACTTGTTTCTATTGAAAAACCTAAAAGATTTTCTTTTTGATTTAGTTTTCGACTCTTGATGTACGGGTGAACTATCTCTCTGGTTGTTTTCGTGAAACAACAAATCTTGTTTTTACCAAATCAAAAACAAAAGATCAAAAGTTTATCTGTTTTATTCAAGGTCATTAATTTGGACTTGGTAAAATAGTGATGTTTTCAAACTGAGCTTATTTAAGTTATTCTTATAATGTACAAGGACACTAAATTGTACTTGGAACATTACATTGGTGTGAATTGGACAAAACGTCAGATTGATTCATGGATATACTTATGCAACGTATAAGTATTGAGACTTATACGCCACATAAGTTATGTGCCGTATAAGTCTGATACTTATACGCCACATATGTCAAAGGTATATATATGAGGTTATACGCCGCATGTATTTACTCTTATATGTTTGACTATTCAAATTCTCTCTGCTTGAATCTTTCTCACAATTTATAAAATTATGTTGATTGTGGTTATCTGTTTTGGTGATTCGCACACCATTCCAGATCATTAAGGTGAGAATTTGCTTCCAGATCTGAAAATGAACAACGACAATTTCACGTATAAGTTGAATTGATAAGTATAATCTAGTGTTTGGTTTGTATAATGATCATATAACACGGTGCTTAAAGTTACGAGTGTAATGAAAACACATAATTGCATTATAAAGTGATTAATTGTATTAGATCTGAAATTTTCATATACATTCATAAGCTTCTGGGTTTCGATTTTTTTATCCATGAATAATTATTATAATTGAACTCAAGTGTGAAATAAAGTACATTAACGATGATGATGTGATAATTTGATTGTTCATAATTGTTACAGATTTGAAGATCTTTGATTTGGGTCAAAACACGACATATACACCGTATATGTTCATTCATATACGAAGTATATGTTGTGCGATGACTAAAGACAAAATTGCCAAAACATATACGTTGATGGACTTATACGCCGTATATGTTCCTTACATATATGGAGTATAAGTTATAAGTAAATATTGATCTACATATACGCTGTAATTAGACATATACGTGAAAACCAACTTATACGGTGAAATAGGACTTTTACGCCGTATTGGACTTATATGGTGGATTAAAACATATACGGTGATGAATCAATATTAACATGATTATGTGTTTGTGTTTGCAGATGGGTAAGAAAGGTAAGATACTGATCCAAAGCACAACATTTGTGCTTATCTGAATGAAGAGGATCACAAAGCTGCAAAGTTTAAAGTAATCATGTCGTTCTTAAAAACATCCAGAATTTTCTAGGCCATTATACATTCAATGGATCCGTATGAAAGTATTGTGACTGAGTTTTGGAGTACTGCCAAGGTTGTTGGGACAAATAATCAGAAGATTGTAGTGGATGAGGCACTGATTAGAAAAGTATTGGAGTTCGGAGATGAAACGTCAGATCCTGTTGATCTAGATGAGAGAATGGTGAAAGGATCTATGCTCCAGATGGGATACAGAGATTCTTTGAACAGATTGTCTTTAAGGAAGAATGCACTGTCAAGGCCATTTAAATATCTCGTTCATATTATGGTACATTGCCTTGGACATAGGAAAGGTGATTACGAGAAGATCTTGGATTACCAAATGAGTATGATGGCTGCTTTGTGCGTGAACTTAAAGAACAATTTTTCCCGTATGATTTTGGACAATATGAAGATGAATTTCGGAGATGAACAATGGTTGCAGTATCCAAGATTTGTTCAGATGTTCATTGAAAAAGTGTTTCCTAATGTCAATAAGGAGGGACCAAAGATCTTTCTAGATCATGTTACTGTAAATTAATTTGTCAAAGCTTGCTACTTATAAGAAGATCAAAGAAGCTGATATTCCCAAGTTCAGAGGGTTGTTTAGACATCTCAAGAATCCAGAGTATGTTGCACTGTCTGACAACAAATGGAGAAATGATGGAAGTGATTCTGACAGAGCTGAGGAAGAAAGGTTAATCTTAGAGTATAAACCAGTGGGTAAAAGGTTTATCAAGATTGAGTCAGAATCTGAAGGAGAATTTGTTACTCCTAAGAAAAAAAAGAGGAAAATTATGAAGAAGGAAGTTGTCACTCCAGTAACTGAGGAAGAAGTATACTCAGCTACCTCTGAAAAAGATCCGGAGGAAACTGAATCGGATTCTGAAGGCCGGAGGATGAGATTAGCCAATCCTAGGGCTAATTTTAAGAAACGGGCTAAGAGTTCGAAGAAACGTAAGTCTATCAATGAACAAGATGAGACATATGTTCCAAAAGTTGCTGTTGAAAAGCCTGTGAAGTCGAAGAAAGTTCGTATAAAGAAGAAATCAAAGAGAGTGGAATCTCCAAAGTTGAAACTGATAGATGAACCTGATAGTGAAGAACCAGATATTACAGTGACTCCGATCAATCCAGCATTTGTGGTGGAAGAACCAGTTGTCGATTTGAGCAGAGATGATAATGTATTGAAGACACCAGTGGTGGAACCATCTCCACAGGTTCAAGTACCACATGTTACACCAAAGGGAGCTGAAAAGATTCCTGAGTTTAGTTTACCATCTCTTGATGCTAGTTGTTTTGTGGATTTTCCTACTTTCAGAGACCATGATTCATTGAAGGCTATCGTTACTGAGCAAGGAATTAAGATTGACAGTTTGGTAATTGAGAATGAAAGGTTAAGGAAGGAAAATGCTGAATAGAAGAAGATCATTGATAATGGTGAGATAAGACGAAAGCAACAGGTTGACTTGTTAAATCTTCATATCAAATATTTTGTTGTGTTAGAAGCAAAATTGGGTATTGATTTAAGAGGAGAGATTGAAAAGTCTAATGATACAGTTTTTACAAAGGTGTATAGTAGTGAGGCATTAATTAATGAGATCGAGTTCAAGGTATAGCACGATCAAGATCGAGTTGAGGTCAGGGTAAAGAAAAAGTTGATGAGCCAGCAATACATGTTGATATACCTGAAGTTGGAGGATCATCTTCTGCATTTGTACATGAACCGGAACAAATTGTTGAGCCTGTCATTATTGAGACAGTTGTTGAGCTGAGGGTGGAGCAAGTAACAGAACAGGTTATACTAGCAGTTAATGAAACTATTGAGCCAGAGAATGAGGCAGAAGATGAAGAAATTATTGGATTCTGGAGATTCTCCATCTCATGATGATAATGATGATGATAATCAGGATGATCCAAGTACTGGTGGTGGTTTAGGAGTGTTGGTTGGTTCTGGTACAAGTGCTGCTACTGAATATATTGTTGAACCAGTGGTTGAAATAGAACCTACTCAAGAACAACATCAAACTGGTGGTAATGTCGATGAGATGGAGATACTTGATGTTGATCCAATTGCTTTCAAACCTTCTGTGAGATTTACATATATTGGAGAGGAGTTAGAAGAAGGAGAGATCAAAGTAACACGTGCTGATCTGGCTAGAATGCTGAATATTACTGAAGATGAGCTTGATTTTGACTTTGAAAAGGATCTTGATTTGATTGGTGAGAATGTTCTTGTTAATGAGCTTATTGTTGAGGAGGAACTGGATAAAGAGCAAGTCAATTATGTAAATGCTGCTAATCAAGTATTTCCTGAGTTTGATGAAGACTTCGATGAGGAAATTGAGATGGTTAGTCAAGAATTTGATGATCAAGGAAATCCTATACCTTCTGATAAAGGTAAATCTACTGAAAAAACAGAGGTGAACAATAAGGAGTAGGAAGACTGATTTGAAAGGATGAAAATTAAGCCGAAACGTATATACTTGAATCCTGTCAAGTATTATAAGAAAGAAAAAGAGGTGAAGTTGGGTAAAGTGGTGAGTATTGCCTATCTACCTAAGATAAAGAGGATTGCTATAAGTAAAACATATGGCGTGTGGTATTTTGAAAGCCTATGTGAGTAAAAATCTCTACCGTGGATGGACGTGGTGAACATAGTCGAAAAGGAGTTATTGAATTGTCCTAAATGTGGACCTGTGAAGGATATCTGGGATTTTATTAAACGTCAAGCTAAATGTAGATTTCGAAGCTGGACTCCTCAAACTCCATATCTGCATGTATCGAAAGTGACGAAAGATCCTAAAACGGATTACTTTGTGAAGACATGGAGGTATAAACAACTAGAAACACTAAAAGTGATTCCTATGTACCCAATGGAGCAAGACTTTCAGGTATATTTTCATTGGTGGTACTATGATGAAAACTAGGGAGAAGCTTAGATTGTATTAAACCGTGACGGAGTATGGGATGTTATTGACATGATGGATTCTATGTGGTTGCTTAACTTGTCAGAGAAGGACATAGAGACGATGCATAAGTGCAAGATTCAAGTTTCTCGTGATAAACATTATGCGTCTGCTATGCAATACCAGAAGGTGATTAAGATCTGTCATAAGTATAAGATTCACTCTGGGGAAGTTTGGAAAAGTAAGTGGTTTGAGTTTGGTGAAGAGGAAGCACGGAAAGAAAAAGAAAGAGAGGAGGAGATGAAAGAGAAAATTCGGATTGCATCATTGATAAAATTTCAATTCAAGGGTGTTGGAATATCGATTCCCACAAATCAGAAGCCCTCAACTAAACGTTCATGGAAGGATATGAGGAGGGAGTATAGAGAAAAGGTTTTTGGAATGAAAGACTGAAGCGCGAAGATCAAAGACCTAGCAACATCCAAGGGAGATTTTGTTAGAGCATGATGTCTATTGCTAGGGTCTTAAATATACTAGACATGATTGTATAAGGCTAAAATGTCAAATGTATAATTTGTAATAGTCAGTGAACGCATAAGTTCCCCAAGCACCGCATAAGTTATGCGGCGCATAACTTATGCGCCTTATATCTAATACGGAATTGGTGTGTCTCATGTTGTTTCCTATAATTAGGAGACTTATGTGTGGGTATGTAGACTTTTTGGGCAGATGTTAGAGTGAGAGTATAGAGAGAGAAAGCATTCAAAGTGTTATATCTTGTATCTTTCAAGTTATCAATGAAATACATGCTCAGCGTTTACTTGTTTTGTTCATTCTCGATGTATTCCGTACATTGAGTTTCAAGCTGTAACATATAGAGATCCTGAGTGTCATATACATCATTATTCCAGGCCATTTCACATTATTTTGATTTGCTTTATTTTTGTATATAATATAATACTATTGCACTAATACAATACAAACAATTGCACATATCAAAATACACACCGTTACACGTATGCATTAAGAAAAAAGTCGATGTATTGCATATGTCCACTACAACGAGTTTTTTTTTTATTTTTTATATTTTTTATATTTTTTTATTTTTTTATGTTGAAGAATAACAACATATAAGAAGGATGAAAGAAAAAAAATATATTTTTTAATTAAATTAAAAGTATTTTTTATTAGTTTTCTAGTTCTCTCTTTAAAAAGGAGTTCTCTCTTAATCATTTCCCTATATATATATATATATATATATATAGAAGATGGATCAAATACAAATAAAAAAACCATACTAATCATACGAATTAAAGAATTAGACTGTGGCAATTTTGTAATTAAAGGAATCTTTAATCCTTCATTTGCAACTCATCGTTCCCACGTTTCTTTTGCAAAATTTGTACTAATAGACCTTTCCATCTCTAATTTCTCCATCGCTTCCACATGTCTTCTTTATATCATCCACTGGAAACCCGTTGATTGATGATCAAATCAATTGAATTATAAGATTCAATTAAAATAAAATTTGATATTAACAAATAGAGCATGAATTTTTTAAAGGGTTTATGTGAAATCAACTAAATAAAACAATTGAAATAACATATGTTGATCAATTTAAATAACAAAGCTCCATTTCAACTGAAATAATGTCACCCGGAGTAGCACAATGCGGAAGCGTAAAACGGGAATGTAACAGACACCTCTGGTATCAACAACATTGTTTATAAAGAAACATTAAAAACAAATTTACATTATATTACATTGATTTATCTTCGTTCACAACTATGCGTTACAACTAAATATGTTCGTTACACTATTCTATTTGTACTAATAACCTTGTGTCTATTCACATAGCATCAAACACGATCCACGACAGGTAGCACATCATCACATTATTCCAACTTTGGTACCATTCCTGAAAAGCAGTTTAAAACAAGTCAACTATTGGAGTTGGTGAGTTTCACGAGTTTCAAGAAAACAGTTATGAATATTCACAAGTTAAAACTTGTAATAGTGATATAAGTATGTATGTATGTATGTATGTAAATGATGTAATTATGATAAGCAACAGTGAAGACTGGACTGTTTGTGCTGCGTGCATCCATTTCCCACACCTAATCAACCACTGTGGCTCTCCTTCCGCCCACAACATGCCCCGGTAGCTATGTCTAACACTACATAGCCTGTTTATATAAGTATGGTCATGTGCAAACGGCGCTATGTGACACGGCAACCAGGACGATTCCGTTTGGGTTTGTCAAACCAATAATACTATTCACAAGCAACCGGCTGGAAGTTAATCACTGTGATCGTGGGGACTTTCGTGTGTTAGCACTTAGATAATTCACATCATTACAAGTTTCAGATATGTATACGTAATCAAACATGCTTTTCACCCCTAAAGTTCGTAAAACTGTTTAAAGAGTGGGGTCATGAAACTCACTGTTTAGTAGATAATCAGTACTGAGTCAGCTCGTGGTTTGCTCGACTTGATATCACTAGTTCCTATAATCAATATTATAATAATATTAATATTTTAATATTATTATAATCTCAATACTAAACTGGGCTTTATATCTAATCTGGGTATAGCTGGAATGTCCAGAAAGTGTCAGTAGGCTTAGGTTGTGATGTTGTTCAATGTCTAATACTTAAAACCGAACTTGGCTCAGTTTTCCCATTTTCCCAGCTGGGCCAAGTTGTTCATTTAAGTGTTTAGAAAACAGTTATAGGGAAGTAAGCTTGGGTAAATGTGTTGGTCTATAAAATGATTAAGTTATAAAGAAAGATCACATTTTGGGGTTCCGGATACGCTATGGGGCCCGTTTCCGTTTATTCAGTTTGATTTGAGGAGAAACGCGCACAATCTATCCAGATTGTCCAGGTTTCTCATAAAAGGTTCGTTTTTACTTAATCAATCCAAAAATATGATTTTTGATCACTCCTGGTGTTCTGATTTTCCTGCAGATTCGTTAATCACGAACTTGCCGGTTTTTATTAGAATTGAGTTTGTTTAATCTTCAAATTAGCATAATTAATTAACCGTTAATCATTAAATTATGAAAATTTAGTCACTTATCAAATAAAATATGTAGATTTTTATAAAAATATTTTTGGAATTAATTATTGATTTATTAATTTATAAAAATTCATTTTACCTGCTATATTTAGCCTGAAAATCGTCCGTTTATCCCGAACGATTTCCAAAAATTTCACAAAAATTCTTGGATGTTCAAATTATATCCCAAAATTATTTATATCAATTCCAGAATGTAACAACCTTGTCCAATATTCTTTTCGGCCCAAATTCGGCTATAAAAATTCATAAGAACGCATACGCACAAAACACCTTTAGACTTTTCTAAACGATCCCAAATTTCATATATTATCAAAATATAGAAAATCTGAGTTCCACACAAAATTTTATAATTTTTCAAGCAGTTTAACAATTTTTCCCAAATAAATTACCAAATTTGAAAATCTGAGTTCCCCACAAAATTCGCCAAATATTCTCGAATGTTCTAAAAATTACCAAATTTGAACAGAGACTCAATGATATGGTCCTTGATGTCCCTGAAAAATTTCAAGACCTAACAATATGCACATCACAACCTTAACCTAAACAGCCCGTAAACGGGTGTTTCGGTATTACCTTAGCGGGTTTCGTTCGTTTCTGCCTTTCTAATCAAGTTTTCAAGCTCTTGTGCTTCTATGTAGGCTAGATAAAGGTCCTATATCATAAACCAAACATGTTTCATCAACCCAACAGCCCCTTAACTTAGGGTTTCGGTTAGGGTAAAAAACCGAACTTTTGAACCGTAAAAACGCCGTTTAAACCCTCTAATCCGTGTTTATGGCCAAAAAAACTATCATACCAGGTTCCTAACCATTTCTATGATCAAAACATGTTTTTGGACCATTTTTAAGAATTTTGCTTGGTTAGAAATGATTTTTGTTAATCAAACTATGTTTATACGATATTAAACGAGATTAAACATGTACAAAATTGATTAAAATAAATCTAATACCTTAATTTCTTTGAAGAGTTGTTGAAGAACAATGAAAAATCCAGAAGCTGACTGGGTTTTATGTCACAAAATGGCTATATGGTATTAATAATATAAAGGAAACCCACATGGGGGTTTTACTTTCTTTTACGATCGGACATATATTGGGCCCATTTTAGCCCAAAAATCTGGATCCACTAGCCCAAACACAAAAACCCAATTAAAAATTTATTTCGGGTTCGGTTTTTGACGCAAAATATTTATCTATTATGACAAACAGTGCGAAAACGAGTGTTTTTTCGGCTATTTTTTTGTAAATTTATAAAAACATACTATACGTTTGTAAAATTCAAAAATATTTTCAAGGATCGCTTAAAAAATTTCAAATAAGTGTTTGGTAAGTCTTTTTCGACTTAACGGATGATACAATGCTTGGTTTGTAACTATATTTCGCATTTAAATCTATAGCGGGTAGTTAAACGAGCATGTTTTCGTTTAACTTGTTTGCTATTGAACTAAGTCCATAATACTAATATATTAGCTTATATTAATCGTATTTCACTTATAAATGCCCCCACCCTTGGGATATATGGGTCATAACCAGACCCGTTCGGTTAATCGTTCAATCGTTACGAAATACACGTTTATTTGTTTAATCGGTAAATACATACTAAGGTGTACCTGGTTTTGGCTCAAATGTCACATTCTCCCCTCGTTAGAAAATTTCTTCTCTGAAATTCGATCATTCAACTTTTCCCTTATTTGGAAACAGGTGCGGGTATTTCTTTTTAAATTCGGACATTCGCTCCCACGTGAATTCTGGTCCCCGTTCTGAATTCCACCTTACTTTGACAAGAGAGATTTTGTTATGTCTTAATTGTTTTATTTTCCCCTCCAATATTTCCACCGGTTCCTCTACGAAGTTTAGTTTTTCATTTATGTTCAAGTCTTTTAATGGCACGATTTCAGTTTCGTCGGTTAGACACTTTTTCTGGTTCGAAACATGAAAGACATCATGAATAGAACTCAACTCCAAAGGAAGTTTCAGTCGGTAAGCTACAGGACCGATCTTAGAAATTACTTCATACGGCCCAATGTATCGCGGAGCTAGTTTACCGGTTTTGCCGAATCGAATAACGCCTTTCCACGGAGATACTTTGAGAAATACTTTATCGCCTATTTCAAAGGATAACGGTTTTCTACGAACGTTAGCGTAGCTTTTCTATCGGTCTCGGTGATTTTCAATTTATTAGTAATTTTACGGATTTTGTCGGTGGTTTCTTGAATCAAGTCAGATCGAGTAATTTGAGTGATATGTGTCTAATAACCCTATAAAAATGACCCTCACAACTAAGCTTTAATACTAAAACGAAAATCCTAAAACCACACACAACCGGCATGTGTACCGATCGCAAGTAGTATAGACCTAGGAAGTCCGAGTATCGAACACGTGGACACGTAAGACGCTAACGATTACTAACCCTAGACAAGACCTACCTTAGAATAATATTTAATTGATTTTTTATTTTTAAATACTTAACTAAACTAACTAGACTGACTAAAAAAACTTACCAGAAATAGAAAACTTAACGGGGAACTAACTGTGTTAACTTAGGGTGGAGAAAACCTTCTACCTAGGTCTGAATCAAATTGTAGGCCTAACAAGCTAATGGATTGAATGACTTCAAGACACCGGTCCCTAAAGATGACACGACTAAGGATCGCTCGGGCTCACTGGATTACCTCTCGGTCTCACTCAACAAACCTAAACTACTCAAAATCGGCTAAAACGACCAAACCGGGAAACAATTGCTAACGTGTTCTAATGATGGATCACCTCTCGGTCTCACCAACACTCGACCCTAATGGAAATGAATACTACACAACCAAGGATAGAGGAAAAATTCAACTTAAACTAAAATAGATCAACTAATCGCTCAAAACACCTAAACCTGACAAGAAACGAACTCGCTCTCGCGCAATCCTTATTCTAGCATGCAAAGGTAATGAGACGACCCTACTTCTTATCACCTCTCGGTCTCAAAGAAGGTGTCTAACCGCTGTACTTAATCCAATAAATCATGCAACAAAACCCTACAGTGGTACCTACCGCAAACAAACCCTAAACACAAAGCCTAGAATCAAACAATACACCGATCAATCAATACAAAACTAATCAATCAACACACGGGGTTCATGCAATAATTCACCAAAATTTCCAGCCCTTAAACACGACCTATTTCATGTCTAAATAAAACTTTACAATAACAATTAAGGTCTATTAATCAAACAATCCATAAAACCTATCAAAACCTAACAATTAACATCATTCCTAGGTAGAACTAACAAGTTTAGCCGAGCATATTTTTTGGACAGCAGCAAACACTTAACAAAATCATCATTAAACTCATACCAATCATCATAATAATCATCCAATGATCAATACTAATCATAAACAATTCAATCTCTCAATCAAGTGCAAAACTAGTTAACAATTAAACAAGAGAATTAAAGTTGTTGAACATTATTATGAAAGAAAGGATATTGGATGTTCCGGGCTGCTGTTTGCTGCTGTAAAATGATGGTAAACGATCACCGAGGCTTGTTCTTGTTTGTTCTTCCTTCCCTAGCCGCTACAAGTCCAAACCCTAGCTCCCAAACAACTTTTTTCTCTTTTTCTTGCTTCTGGCCGATCGCATCTTAGCTGCCCTCCTAGGGTTTTTTATTTTTCTTATATATTATATTATAATGTAAGATTTGGGCCTCTATGATGCATACGGGCCGGGCCTTGAGTTTTTACTTGAAAACGTATGCGTAAAAGGCTCGTAAACCACTCCAAAAGCTCGGTTTCTTCTTCCTTGTAACCCATAACCTACAATATGAATAAACTTACGTAAAACCTATCTAAAACAAGATAAAACATATAAAATATAATATAGTACGTAGATAAAGCGTGCGGAAAATACGTGTGTTTTACAACACATCATTGAGTATCTCCGACTTCAGTCCAGCATAGGGGTGATCTACATTTCCGACCGTACAGCGCTTCGTATGGTGCCGCTTGAATGCTACTATGATAGCTGTAATTGTATGAGAATTCAACCAGTGGAAGATGTTGATCCCAGTTCCCACCGAAGTCTAGTACACAAACGTGAAGCAAATCTTATAAGGTTTGAATGGTTCGCTCGGATTGACCGTCGGTTTGGCGGTGCTTAGGTCAATTCAGGTTCCTAAGGCTTGTTGTACAGCTTGCCAGACTCGAGAAGTGAAATGGCTATCACGATCAGAGATGATTGAAACGGGTATGCCGTGTCGGGAAATGATTTTGTTGATGTAAATGTGTGCAAGTTTTTCAGTTGTATAAGTGGTACAGATTGGAAGGAAGTGTGCGGATTTGGTTAGTCGATCAACTATCACTCATATTGCATCTCTCCCTCGGGAGGTTTTAGGAAGGTGTGTTACAAATTCCACGGTAATTTGCTCCCATTTCCATTGCAGTATTTCCAGTTGGTGCAGCATTCCCGAAGGTTTTTGATATTCAGCCTTAACTCTCGCACAAGTTAAACATTTACCGACATACGTGGCTATATCCTTCTTCATACCGGGCCACCAATAATATTCTTTCAAGTCTTTGTACATCTTATCTGACCCTGGGTGAATGGAATATTTGGACTTATGGGCTTCGTCCATAATTAAGTCCCGCACTTTATCAATAGTGGGAATCCAAACTCGGTTTTTGTAGTATAAAATTTCATCGGTTCTTTCTTCAAAGTTTTGTTCGGTCCCGTGTAAGTCTTCATTTTCCAAGTTATTTTTTGTTAATGCTTCGTTTTGGGCAATGCAGATTTGTTTAGTAAGACTAGTTTGGATGATCATTCCAAGTGCTCGGACCCTAAGTGGTTTGATTCTATTTTTCCTGCTAAAACAATCTGCTTCTATATTGGCCTTGCCCGGATGATAACGTATTTCACAGTAATAATCATTCAACAATTCTACCAATCTTCTCTGCCTCATGTTCAGTTCCTTTTGGTCAAAAATGTGTTGTAGGCTCTTGTGGTCCGTGTATACCTTGCATTTAGTGCCATACAAATAGTGCCTCCAGATCTTAAGCGCAAAGATAACCGCGCCCAGTTCCGAGTCATGAGTAGTGTAATTCATATTTTGATAACTTGGCATATAGTTTCTCCTGTCTTAACAACTCCAAGATGGTTCGTAAGTGCTGCTCGTGTTCCTCTTTGGTTTTCGAATATATCAGAATGTCATCTATTAATACAATAACAAATTTGTCGAGGTACGGTTTAGAAACTCGGTTCATGAGGTCCATGAAAACTGCGGGTGCATTATTCAGCCCAAAAGTCATAACTAAGAATTCATAGTGACCATAACGAATTCGAAATTCCGTTTTAGACACATCTTCCTCTTGGATTTTAACTTGATGGTAACCAGATCAGAGGTCGATTTTTGAGAAATAGTTTTCCCCTTGAAGTTGATCAAATAAGTCGTCTATTCGTTGGAGAGGGTATCGGTTTTTGATGGTAACTTTGTTTAATTCTCGTAATCGATGCACACTCTAAAACTTCCATCTTTCTTCTTTACGAACAACAACAGTGCTCCCCAAGGAGAATAACTGGGACGTATAAAACCCTTGTCTAACAACTCCTGTAACTGTTTGGATAATTCTTTCATTTCAAAGGGTGCCAATCGATAAGGTGCCTTAGCCATAGGGGTTGATCCTAGGATTAGGTCACTACGGAATTCAACATGTCGGTTCGGTGGTAATCCAGTTAAATCTTCGGGAAAGACATCGGGGTATTAACGTACAACGGGGATATCTTCTGTGTGTTTCTCATCAGGGTTCTTTATGGTCACGTTTGCCAAAAATGTCATACACCCTTGGTGTAAACACTTCAACACTTTATGATAGACACGAGAGGTAAAATCGAACCAGACTTCTCTCCCTATAACATAATCGTTTCACCATCCGAAAGGGGAATTTTAATGGTCTTGTCATTACACACAATATCCGATTTCCACTTGGTTAACCAATCCATGCCGACTATAACTACAAAACTTCCTAACTCTACTGGGAGTAGGTCAATAAGGAATGGGTGGTCATTTAGAATAATGGAACAGTTTTGAATTATTTGGTTGACAGTTATAGAGTATCCGTTAGCGAGTTCTATAGTATACGGATTTGTTAGTTCACTAACTGGCATATTTCCCAAGGATACAAAACTAGTGGAAACAAAGCTTCTATCGGCACCCGTGTCAAATAATATAGAAGCATATTTATAAGAGACTATAAATGTACCTGTCACCACGTTCGGGTCTTGTTGTGCTTCACCTGACCGAATAACAAACACGCGTCCTCTAGGCGTATTTGAAGTCGATGTTTGGTTCGGTCTAGCAACCATTCTTTGTTTCAGCTTGGGGCAATTTCTTTTAATACGATCTGTACTACCGTACTCATAACAGGCACGGTAAGTTGTTGTTGCTGAAGTCTGTTGGATAGGCTGTTGGCGGATTGGTTGAGGTCTAGGTGGTTATGGACGACGAGGTTGAGTTGCTTGGGTTGGTCAGTTCACAATTTCTGCACCTGCTCTACAATTAGGTGTATAATGCCCAGTCCGACCACATTTTCTGGCATATCGGCAATCTGAATTCTCCCACATGATTGTAATTACATTCTTCGTATTTAAACCAGTTATAGCATAATTTCTTATTGTCGGACGTGCACGTTTGCTTGATTGTCCTCCTTATGATCTCGTCCCGTAGTCGGTTCGTTTCATACCCACTGATTATCTAGTCTTTCTCAATACACCACTTCTTACTAAATCGAAAGTCACAATACCAGCCTGAGTTACGGCATTCTCAAACGATGTGTGACCCACGGAGTTCACCAAACTCCTCACTTCTGGGGCTAAACCCCAAACATAACGTCAATTCGTTTGTCTTTAGGAGTTACTAACCAAGGTACTAAGTGAGCCAGTTCTTTGAAGCGGTTCGTGTATCCCAAGTGATCCGCTCCTTTCATTTCTAAACGCCAAAGTTCATGTTCCAACCTTTGTATTTCATTTTTTGGGCAAAAATGTTCTAGCATTAATGTTTTGAGTTCAGCCCATGTCATGCGATTAACTGCATCTTGACCTTTTATCTGGACTGTAGTGTTTCACCACATCAAAGTGTGCTCCGTAAAAGTAGAGGCAAGATATTTAACAATACTCTCAGGTGGACAATTGCTAATATTGAGAACAGATTCAGTCTTCTCGATCCATTTAATCATCCCGTTGGCCCTTTGATGCCTTTGAATTCGATCGGTTTACAACTCTTGGCTTTATTTATTTATTTATTATTATTATTATTAATATAATTTTTTTTCTTTTTAAACTATTAGAACAAATGACCCGTTACCCAAATGTTTCTTCCAACTTTCACCTAATAAGCTAGATCAGGTCAATTGCCGGTATTGCTGTCCACTTTAAACCCATACCCCTAATACTTACCGAGGCAAATAAGGCGTGACAATTTTATTAATTTGTATGACTAAGTGGAACCCACACCTAAAAGCCCTGCTGCCACTTCACCAATTCCATTATGGTTTTATCGGGCCGAGCCACCCCAACTTGACTTAAACCTTTTGCCACATGATTAAACATTTCATTCATATATAAACTATAAACTCTAGCTCTCTTTTAAGTGCACGCAATTACAAATGCATCTCTTTTATTTCTTTTTCTGCCTTTTGGCTTTTTGCAATTTTTTTTTTTTAATACTCATATTACATGGCTTTGCATGAACATAAACAAATACAAAAGATAAAACAACTAATATATACAGACGATCATGTGACTCGAGGCTTGAGTATGACCCGGCTTTTCATTCCAGTCCTGTCACGAGCTTAGTTAAACAAACAAAACCCCTAAGATGTTTCCCACTATAGTCAGGCCATTTAAGAGGTTCTATTAGGTTAACAATCAAACCACCCTTTCATTCTCAAAGGCTGAGCCTACCGACACACGATTACTGAGTCTAAACCGTTCGGTTACCATACATTACGTGCGGGTCTAATGGGCACTGTTCTTATTTATTATATATATATTTTTTGAAAACACCAAGAAGTTGTAAAATAACCACTACTCGGTAATAATATCATTTCCTGTTTAACGTAGAGAAAACAAATTTCAAGGAACTACTTTTTTCAAAAAAAAAATTTATTTTTTATTTTTTTATTTATTCATTTTTGTTATATATATATATATATTTTTTTTTTTATTTTTTTTTAAAAAATTTTCCTACAACTAAGTAAAATAAACCCATCCCCACACTTAGAACAAAATCGTCCTCGATGAGTATAAGGAAAAGAAATAAAATAAAATAAAAATAAAACAGAAAATAAAAATAAAGTATGCAAGACTAAAACAAAGAACGGGTTACTCCCTTGGTTTGTGTGCAGAATCTTCAACAGCTGAGTAGTATCCAAACGACCGTATAGCATTTCATTCGCGGCCACAACCCTGGGAGAACCTGTTCCAAAATGCCACCATAGCTACTATGCGCATAATATAACCTGCAAAACTCAAACTCGCTCGCATGTAGCGGCGTACAATATGGTAAACAAAAACATAAAGAAATAAACATATTTTTGTGTTTTTGGTTTTTATGCTTTTTTTTATAGGATACTCCTTAAATCGACCGACTCGAATGGAGATTGAGTACGACCGGTTTCATCTTGGAACAACCTGAAATAGAAAAAACAAAGAAAACAGATAGCATCACACAAATACATAAATACAAACTCTACAACTCGGGCAGTCTCCCGAGTGTGCATCCATCGCGTCTAAGTCTCGGAGAGCGCTTCAAGGTAGAATACCTCGACCGTCTGGTCAGTCACCGGCTCGCCAATGTAGTGCTTCAGTCTATGACCGTTCACCTTAAACTTCCCACCTTTATCCTCTATTTCAACATTGCCGTACGGGAAGACCTCAGTGACCGTGAACGGTCCCGACCATCGGGATCTCAACTTTCCCGGGAATAACCTCAACCGGGAGTTATACAACAAAATCAAATCCCCGGCAATGACGCCAAAAACTTGATGTGTGTCTAATAACCCTATAAAAATTACCCTCACAACTAAGCTTTAATACTAAAACGAAAATCCTAAAACCACACACAACCGGCATGTGTACCGATCGCAATTAGAATAGACCTAGGATGTCCGAGTATCGAACACGTGGACACGTAAGACGCTAACGATTACTAACCCTAGACAAGACCTACCTTAGAATAATATTTAATTGATTTTTTATTTTTAAATACTTAACTGAACTAACTAGACTGACTGAAAAAACTTACCAGAAATAGAAAACTTAACGGGGAACTAACTGTGTTAACTTAGGGTGGAGAAAACCGTCTACCTAGGTCTGAATCAAATTGTAGGCCTAACAAGCTAATGGATTGAATGACTTCAAGACACCGGTCCCTAAAGATGACACGACTAAGGATCGCTCGGGCTCACTGGATTACCTCTCGGTCTCACTCAACAAACCTAAACTACTCAAAATCGGCTAAAACGACCAAACCGGGAAACAATTGCTAACGTGTTCTAATGATGGATCACCTCTCGGTCTCACCAACACTCGACCCTAATGGAAATGAATACTACACAACCAAGGATAGAGGAAAAATTCAACTTAAACTAAAATAGATCAACTAATCGCTCAAAACACCTAAACCTGACAAGAAACGAACTCGCTCTCGCGCAATCCTTATTCTAGCATGCAAAGGTAATGAGACGACCCTACTTCTTATCACCTCTCGGTCTCAAAGAAGGTGTCTAACCGCTGTACTTAATCCAATAAATCATGCAACAAAACCCTACAGTGGTACCTACCGCAAACAAACCCTAAACACAAAGCCTAGAATCAAACAATACACCGATCAATCAATACAAAACTAATCAATCAACACACGGGGTTTATGCAATAATTCACCAAAATTTCCAGCCCTTAAACACAACCTATTTCATGTCTAAATAAAACTTTACAATAACAATTAAGGTCTATTAATCAAACAATCCATAAAACCTATCAAAACCTAACAATTAACATCATTCCTAGGTAGAACTAACAAGTTTAGCCGAGCATATTTTTTGGACAGCAGCAAACACTTAACAAAATCATCATTAAACTCATACCAATCATCATAATAATCATCCAATGATCAATACTAATCATAAAAAATTCAATCTCTCAATCAAGTGCAAAACTAGTTAACAATTAAACAAGAGAATTAAAGTTGTTGAACAATATTATGAAAGACAGGATATTGGATGTTCCGGGCTGCTGTTTGCTGCTGTAAAATGATGGTAAACGATCACCGAGGCTTGTTCTTGTTTGTTCTTCCTTCCCTAGCCGCTACAAGTCCAAACCCTAGCTCCCAAACAACTTTTTTCTCTTTTTCTTGCTTCTGGCCGATCGCAGCTTAGCTGCCCTCCTAGGGTTTTTTATTTTTCTTATATATTATATTATAATGTAAGATTTGGGCCTCTATGATGCATACGGGCCGGGCCTTGAGTTTTTACTTGAAAACGTATGCGTAAAAGGCTCGTAAACCACTCCAAAAGCTCGGTTTCTTCTTCCTTGTAACCCATAACCTACAATATGAATAAACTTACATAAAACCTATCTAAAACAAGTTAAAAAATATAAAATATAATATAATACGTAGATAAAACGTGCGGAAAATACGTGTGTTTTACAACACATCATTGAGTATCTCCGACTTCAGTCCAGCATAGGGGGTGATCTACATTTCCGACCGTACAACGCTTCGTATGGTGCCGCTTGAATGCTACTGTGATAGCTGTTATTGTATGAGAATTCAACCAGTGGAAGATGCTGATCCCAGTTCCCACCGAAGTCTAGTACACAAGCGCGAAGCAAATCTTCTAAGGTTTGAATGGTTCGCTCGGATTGACCGTCGGTTTGGGGATGGTAGGCGGTGCTTAGGTCAATTCAGGTTCCTAAGGCTTGTTGTACAGCTTGCCAGACTCGAGAAGTGAAATGGCTATCACGATCAGAGATGATTGAAACGGGTATGCCGTGTCGGGAAATGATTTTGTTGATGTAAATGTATGCAAGTTTTTCAGTTGTATAAGTGGTACAGATTGGAAGGAAGTGTGCGGATTTGGTTAATCGATCAACTATCACCCATATTGCATCTCTCCCTCGGGAGGTTTTAGGAAGGTGTGTTACAAAATCCATGGTAATTTGCTCCCATTTCCATTGCCGTATTTCCGGTTGGTGCAGCATTCCCGAAGGATTTTGATATTCAGCCTTAACTCTCGCACAAGTTAAACATTTACCGACATACGTGGCTATATCCTTCTTCATACCGGGCCACCAATAATACTCTTTCAAGTCTTTGTACATCTTATCTGACCCTGGGTGAATGGAATATTTGGACTTAAGGGCTTCGTCCATAATTAAGTCCCGCACTTTATCAATAGTGGGAATCCAAACTCGGTTTTTGTAGTATAAAATTTCATCGGTTCTTTCTTCAAAGTTTTCTTCGGTCCCGTGTAAGTCTTCATTTTCCAAGTTATTTTTTGTTAATGCTTTGTTTTGGGCAATGCAGATTTGTTCAGTAAGACTAGTTTGGATGATATTTCCAAGTGCTCGGACCCTAAGTGGTTTGATTCTATTTTTCCAGCTCAAAGAATCTGATTCTATATTGGCCTTGCCCGGATGATAACGTATTTCACAGTAATAATCATTCAACAATTCTACCCATCTTCTCTACCTCATGTTCAGTTTCTTTTGGTCGAAAATGTGTTGTAGGCTCTTGTGGTCCGTGTATACCGTGCATTTAGTGCCATATAAATAGTGCCTCCAGATCTTAAGCGCAAAGATAACCGCGCCCAGTTCCAAGTCATGAGTAGTGTAATTCTTCTCGTGCACCTTTAACTGTCGAGAAGCATACGCTATGACCTTGTTTCCTTGCATAAGCACGTATCCTAAACCTTTTCGGGAAACGTCACAATAAACTATCAGATCATCAGTTCCTTCTGGAAGACTCAGTATCGGGGCTTGGCATAGTGTCTGCTTCAACAATTGAAAAGCCGCTTCTTGATCTTCTCCCCAAACATAAGCACGATCTTTTTGAGTCAAAAGGGTTAAAGGTTGGGCTATGCTGGAACAGTTAGCAATAAAGCGCCAGTAATACCCAGCTAATCCCAAAAATTGGCGGATCTCTTTCGGTGACTTTGGGGCTTGCCAATTTTTAACGGCTTCGATTTTGCTCGGGTCTACATGGATTCCATGCGGATTAACAACGTGCCCTAAAAATTGTACCTCGTGTAGCCAAAATTCATATTTTGATAACTTGGCATATAGTTTCTCCTGTCTCAACAACTCCAAGATAGTTCGTAAGTGCTGCTCGTGTTCCTCTTTGGTTTTCGAATATATTAGAATGTCATCTATTAATACGATAACAAATTTGTCGAGGTACGGTTTACAAACTCGGTTCATGAGGTCCATGAAAACTGCGGGTGCATTAGTCAGCCCAAAAGGCATAACTAAGAATTCATAGTGACCATAACGAGTTCGAAATTCCGTTTTAGACACATCTTCCTCTTGGATTTTAACTTGATGGTAACCAGATCGGAGGTCGATTTTTGAGAAATAGTTTTCCCCCTTGAAGTTGATCAAATAAGTCGTCTATTCGTTGGAGAGGGTATCGGTTTTTGATGGTAACTTTGTTTAATTCCCGGTAATCGATGCACATTCTAAAACATCCATCTTTCTTCTTTACGAACAACAACGGTGCTCCCCAAGGAGAATAACTGGGACGTATAAAACCCTTATCTAACAACTCCTGTAACTGTTTGGATAATTCTTTCATTTCAAAGGGTGTCAATCGATAAGGTGCCTTAGCCATAGGGGCTGATCCTAGGATTAGGTCAATACGGAATTCAACATGTCGGTTCGGTGGTAATCCAGTTAAATCTTCGGGAAAGACAGGGGGGTATTAACGTACAACGGGGATATCTTCTGTGTGTTTCTCATCAGGGTTCTTTATGGTCACGTTTGCCAAAAATGCCATACACCCTTGGTGAAAACACTTCAACACTTTATGATAGACACGAGAGGTAAAATCAAACCAGACTTCTCTCCCTGTAACATAATCGTTTCACCATCCGAAAGGGGAATTTTAATGGTCTTGTCATTACACACAATATCCGCTTTCCACTTGGTTAACCAATCCATGCCGACTATAACTACAAAACTTCCTAACTCTACTGGGAGTAGGTCAATAAGGAATGGGTGGTCATTTAGAATAATGGAACACTTTTGAATTATTTGGTTGACAGTTATAGAGTTTCCGTTAGCGAGTTCTATAGTATACGGATTTGTTAGTTCACTAACTGGCATATTTCCCAAGGATACAAAACTAGTGGAAACAAAGCTTCTATCGGCACCCGTGTCAAATAATATAGAAGCATATTTATAAGAGACTATAAATGTACCTGTCACCACGTTCGGGTCTTGTTGTGCTTCACCTGACCGAATAACAAACACGCTTCCTCTAGGAGTATTTGAAGTCGATGCTTGGTTCGGTCTAGCAACCATTCTTTGATTCAGCTTGGGGCAATTTCTTTTAATATGATCTGTACTACCGCACTCATAACAGGCACAGTAAGTTGTTGTGGCTGAAGTCTGTTGGATAGGCTGTTGGCGGATTGGTTAAGGTCTAGGTGGTTGTGGACGAAGAGGTTGAGTTGCTTGGGTTGGTCAGTTCACAATTTCGGCACCTGCTCTACAATTAGGTCATGATGCCCAGTCCGACCACATTTCTGGCATATCGGCAATCTGCATTCTCCCACATGATTGTAATTACATTTATCGCACTTTGGCAAGGGTCCCTTATACCTGTCTTGCTTTGTATCTGAACCAGTTATAGCATAATTTCTTATTGTCGGACGTGCACGTTTGCTTGATTGTCCTCCTTATGATCTCGTCCCGTAGTCGGTTCGTTTCATACCCACTGATTCTCTAGTCTTTCTCAATACACCACTTCTTACTAAATCAAAAGTCACAATACCAGCCTGAGTTACAGCATTCTCAAACGATGTGTGACCCACGGAGTTCACCAAACTCCTCATTTCTGGGGCTAAACCCCAAACATAACGTCAATTCGTTTGTCTTCGGGAGTTACTAACCAAGGTACTAAGCGAGCCAGTTCATTGAAGCGGTTCGTGTATCCCAAGTGATCCGCTCCTTTCATTTCTAAACTCCAAAGTTCATGTTCCAACCTTTGTATTTCATTTTTTGGGCAAAAATGTTCTAGCATTAATGTTTTGAGTTCAGCCCATGTCATGCGATTAACTACATCTTGACCTTTTATCTGGACTGTGGTGTTCCACCACATCAAAGTGTGCTCCGTAAAAGTAGAGGCAACATACTTAACAATACTCTCAGGTGGACAATTGCTAATATTGAGAACAGATTCAGTCTTCTCGATCCATTTAATCATCCCGTTGGCCCTTCGATGCCTTTGAATTCGATCGGTTTACAGGTCATAAAGTTTTTGATTGAGTATTCTCTACGAGGGGGATTTGGATTGTTATTGTTATTGCTTGGGTTCGGTGGAGGATTATTGTTGTTAACGTTATTTGTATTAGGTGGGGGATTATTTGCATTGGGAGCGGCGTTTGTATTAGGTGGGGGAATGTTATTTGTGACGGTTTCAGTGTTGGTTAGGGGAGCATTATTGATTGTTTTTTGGTTTGTTTGCATATTAGCATTTACACCGGCAGTTACTTGTTTTACAATAAGTAGGATTGCTGCCTACATTTGCCGAGCAATCATTTCGGCTATTTCTGCTTCAGTCATAGGGGTTGCTTTCTTTGGGGCCATTCTATAATGATAATCAAATATAAGCCAATTAATATTAATTCCAGCATACAATACATTGTAACAATAATCACAATAAAGAATGTACAAATAAATCAAACAACACACTGTATTTCACAAACCATTCTGTACATTGATAACAAAAGGTACATAAACTTAGCCTGATAAAGGCCAGTGCTTGTATGTATATATCAAAATCTGTCACTAGATGACTACTAGACTTAACCCTGTAAGGGTTAGTGTTTGTAGTAATATACAAAATCATGCCCCATGTTAGCATAATATACTCCTATATACATACATGGAGCATCAAAAGACCACGTATACTGATCCGTAACATCCTATTTCTATACATACAAACGATGGATTAACCATAAACATAAAAATAACAACACCGTAATCACCCAATAACAGTTCCACAATCGGACTGTCACCCTATCAAAGCATCAGTGGTGGTAAGCATCAGACTGTTGTAAGTTCAGTACTATCTGCTGTAATGAAAGTAAGCACTGGGTCACGTCACTCCTCCCCTGGTTAATGTTAGCTATGGCTATCGAGTAGTCTATCACACGGTCAGTCAGGATAGCCATCCAAGAATTGTTTTCTACGTTTGGGAGATCAGGGTTAGAGGTAGGTATACTCAACGAACGAGAAGATGAAGTGTCTGTTCTAGGACGTGAAGGCTCTCCCCGATAGTGGGTAGATCTAAATGGAATTGAGGTACGGTCAATCGGGGTTACCCTAATACGAGCAGTCTGCCGGACTCGTGCAACGGCTGAAGTAGTCGGAGATTGGTGGACAGGTGGAGTAGGTGACCTGACTACTCTAACAGGTGAACAATACTGACTGGTAACTTCGTTCTGACCTCTGTATGGTGACCTGGGTGGATAACTATCGCATCCGTAGACGAACAGGTCAGGTATGTTTCTGGGTAGCTCTCAACAAATCACTTCCTATTCAACCTCTTCCTCATCCTCCTCCGAATCTTCCTCCGGATCCTCTTCTGGGTCTTCCTCTGGATCCTCCTCCTCCACAGATATTACTGGTTCTTCCTTCGGTATGTAGTCATTGTTTCTTGCCATACCTCTGCACACAGGTTAGTTATAAGAATAATATTTATTACTAGGGTGAACTATTGTAGGGAAGGTTAATTAATTATGCCAAATTTAATATTAATTTTATTAAAATATAATATTAATTTTACAAAGATTTTAAATTTTAGTTATAATTAGAATTAATATTGAATATAAATGAATATAATATTTATAAGAAGATTTACCGTTATCGATAGTATCGTACGTACACGTATTCATACACCTTGTTTCAGATAAGCACGTATGTGTTTTATATATATATATATATATATATATATATATATATACGTACTCAGTATTACTTTTTATACACATATATTGCCAGTTTTACCTATCTACACGTTCCGCGACTTCTCCCTGAATTTCCTCGTACAAGCAAGCATGTTATTATGTTCCAGACCACAATAACTCACTTTCCCTACAAGTTCATCCCGGCATCCATCAGTATATAATATTAAATTATTATTTAATTATTTTCTCAGAGTTAATCGAGCTTACGGTTATATTTTAGGTACCCTAATGGATAACCTAATCCTTTATAACCAATGGCTCTGATACCAACTTCTGTCACACCCCGACTAGCACAATGCGGAAGCGTAAAACGGGAATGTAACAGACACCTCTGATATCAACAACATTGTTTGTAAAGAAATATTACAAACTAATTTAAATTATATTACATTGATTTATCTTCGTTCACAACTATGCGTTACAACAAAATATGTTCGTTACACTAATCTATTTGTACTAATAACCTTGCGTCTATTCACATAGCATCAAGCACGATCCACGACAGGTAGCACATCATCACATTATTCCAACTTTGGTACCATTCTTGAAAAGCAGTTTAAAATGGGTCAACTATTGGAGTTGGTGAGTTTCACGAGTTTCAAGAAAACAGTTATGAATATTCACAAGTTAAAACTTGTAATAGTGATATATGTATGTATGTATGTATGTATGTATGTATGTATGTATGCATGCTAAGCTACAGTGAAGACCGGACTGTTTGTGCTGCGTGCATTCATTTCCTACGCCCAATCAACCACTGTGGCTCTCCTTCCGCCCACAACATGCCCCGGTAGCTATGTCTAACACTACATAGCCTGTTTATATAAGTATGGTCATGTGCAAACGGCGCTATGTGACACGGAAATCAGGCCGATTCCGTTTGGGTTTGTCAAACCAATAATACTATCACAAGCAACCGGTTGGAAGTTAATCACTGTGATCGTGGGGACTTTCGTGTGTTAGCACTTAGATAATTCACATCATTACAAGTTTCAGATATGTATACGTAATCAAACATGTTTTTCAACCCAAAAGTTCGTAAAATTGTTTAAAGAGTGGGGTCATGAAACTCACTGTTTAGTAGATAACCAGTACTGAGTCAGCTCGTGGTTTGCTCGATTTGCTATCACTAGTTTCAATAATCAATATTATAATAATATTAATATTTTAATATTATTATAATCTCAATACTAAACTGAGCTGTATATCTAATCTGGGTATAGCATAATTAATTAAAATTGAGTTTGTTTAATCTTCAAATTAGCATAATTAACTAATTGTTAATCATTAAATTATGAAAATTTAGTCACTTATCAAATAAAATATGTATATTTTAATAAAAATATTTCTGGAATTAATTATTGATTTATTAATTTATAAAAATTCATTTTACCTGCTATATTTAGCCTGAAAATCGTCCGTTTATCCCAAACGATTTCCAAAAAATCCACAAAAATTCCTGGATATTCAAATTATATCCCAAAATCATCTGTATCAATTCTAGAATGTAAAAACCTTGTCCAATACTCTTTTTGGCCTAAATTCGGCTGTAAATATTCATACGAGCGCATATCCACAAAACACCCTTAGACTTTTCTAAATGATCTCGAATTTCATATGTTTTTAAAATATACCAAATTTGAGTTCTCCACAAAATTTCATAATTTTTCAATCATTTTAACTATTTTTCCCAAATAAACGTTCCAATTCGGTAATAAATTCGCCAAATATTCTCGGATGGTCGAAAAATTTCCAAATTTGAACAAGGACTCAATGATATGGTCCCTGATGTCCCTGAATAATTTCAAGACCTAAAAATATGTACATTTCAACCTTAACCTAAACAACCCGTAAACGAGTATTTCGGTATTACCTTAGCGGGTTTGGTTCGTTTCCGCCTTTCTAATCAAGTTTTCAAGCTCTTGTGCTTCTATGCAGGCTAGATAAAGGTCCTATATCTCAAACCAAGCATGTTTCATCAACCCAACAGCCCCTTAACTTAGGTTTTCGGTTAGGGTATAAAACAGAACTTTTGAACCGTAAAAACGCCGTTTAAACCCTCTAATCCATGTTTATGGCCAAAAAACTATCACACCAGGTTCCTAACCATTTCTATGATCAAAACATGTTTTTGGACTATTTTTAAGAATTTTGCTTGGTTAGGAATGATTTTTGGTAATCAAACTATGTTTATACGATATTAAACGAGATTAAACATGTACAAAATTGATTAAAATAAATCTAATACCTTAATTTCTTTGAAGAGTTGTTGAAGAACAATGAAAACTCTAGAAGTTGACTGGGTTTTATGTCACAAAATGGCTATGTGGTATTAATAATATAAAGGAAACTCACATGGGGGGTTTTCCTTTCTTTTACGATCGAACATATATTGGGCCCATTTTGGGCCCATTTTAGCCCACTAATCTGGATCCACAAGCCCAAACACGAAAACCCAATTCCAAATTTATTTCGGGTTTGGTTTTTGACGCGAAAAATTTATCAGGTATGACAAACAGCGCGAAAATGAGTGTTTTTCAGCTATTTTTGTGTAAGTTCATAAAAACATACTATACGTTTGTAAAATTTGAAAATATTTTCAAGGATTGCTTAAAACATTTCAAATAAGTGTTGGGTAAGTCTTTTTCGACTTAACGGATGATACAATGCTTGGTTTGTAACTATCTTTCGCGTTTTAAATTTATAGCGGGTAGTTTAACGAGCATGTTTTCGTTTAACCTGTTTGCTATCGAACTAAGGCCATAGTACTAATATATTAGCTTATATTAATCGTATATCACTTATAGATGCCCCCCCCCGGGATATCTGGGTCAAAACCAGACCCGTTCGGTTAGTCGTTCGATCGTTACGAAATACGCGTTTATTTGCTTAATCGGTAAATACGTACTGAGGTGTACCTGGTTTTGGCTCAAATGTCACAAATAACCCGTTAGTTTTTTTTTATTCATCTTCATCGGTTCTTCCATCATAGAGTATAATTGATTTGCCTGAGTAGGTAAAAAGCTACAACAAGTATTTATATTCATAACTAGAGTAATTATGTAACCAGATATTATGACTAAACATATAACTAGAGTAATTATTTTCATAACTAGAGTAATTATTTTTATAAGTAGAGTAATTGTGTACTAAATATTGAGACTAAATATATAACTAGAGTAATTGTTCTTATAAGTATAGTGATTATGTAAATACGTACTCAAAACTTCATCAGATTCAAAATATTTGATTTAATAATTACTCTAGTTAAATAAATAATAACTCTAGTTATGATTAAACAATTACTGTGGAGTAGTTATGTTATATGACTAAATATATAACTAGAGTAATTATTTTCATAATTAGAGTAATTATTTTTATAAGTAGAGTTATTATGTACTATTGAGACTAAATATATAACTAGGGTAATTGTTTTTATAAGTAGAGTGATTATGTAAATACGTGCTTAAAAGTTCATCAGATTCAAAATATGTAATTTCATAATTACTCTAGTTAAATAAATAATTACTCTAGTTATGATTAAACAATTATTACTCTATAGTAGTTACGTAACTACTATAGTATCCGATCTAATTCTGTGTGATTATTTTAGTAGCTTCAATTGATTTATTAGTGTGATTCGCAGGTTCAATTAAGCAATCAATAATTCGCAAAAACTTTGATTTCATTAGCAAGTTATCTTTGATTGATCACAACATGAGGCAACACTCACATGAACGATCAATGAGTCACTTTTTTGTTTCTTTAGATTTGATATAAATTACAAAATTGCCACTACCACATTTTTCATATTTTCTTCAGTTCGCATGTTTAGTACAATAATTCTATTTGTATGATAACTTTCCTATATATATATATATATAGACATAAATATATAATCCGTATTATCTGATTGTATTATTTACAATTAATAAGCACTAATTGTGTTCCATGCCACAGACGCCTGATTCGCACGCTACTATCATGTTACGCAGCTCTGACAATAAGTCGAAGGATCGCCTCCACTAACCTATGCTATGCTAGTAACCCTGCACGCCTTCCCTGTAACACCCTAGGCAAATCCCACATTGACCATGGACAGGAGAGATTCTTGGTTCTTAAGTAAAAATGCCCCGCCCCTTAAATCGCCAACACGTTTTGGGCTTAAGGGTAGTGAACGAGAGGATAGCTCCACAGTTAAGCGTGCTCAGGTGGGAGTAGTAGCAGGATGGGTGACCCCTTGGGAAGTCTCCACCCGGACAACCAAAAACAAATCCGTGAGCTCTTTGTGGGCAAAGCGGACAATATTGGTGGTGCGAGGGGCTGGATGTTACAAGTGGTACTAGGGACACTCCTGGTTCATTCAGGATGGTGAGGAAAACCTCATCAAGAGATGGTGAGTCCCCGGGGGTGTCGCGAGGTACACCTTAGGCAAATCCCACATCCTGGATAGGATGGTGTGGCAAACCTCATCGAGGACGATGAGTCCAAAGGGGGGTAGTTTGTAACACCCTATGTAAATCCCACATTGGCTGTGGATAGGAGAGATCCTTAGTTCATAAGTAAATGCCCCTCCTCTTAAATCACCAACGCGTTTTGGGCTTAATGGTAGTGGACGAGATGAGAGCTCTACACTTAAGCGTGCTCAAGTTGGAGTAGTAGCAGGATGAGTAACCTCCTGGGAAATGTCAACCTGGGCAACCAAAAACAAATCCGTGAGCTCTTCGTGTGCAAAGCGGACATATTGGTGGTGCGAGGGGCCGGATGTTACAAGTGGTATCAGAGACACTTCTGGTTCGTTCAGGATGGTGGGGCAAACCTCATCAAAAGATGGTGAGTCCCCGGGGGTGTTGCGAGGTACACCTTAGGCAAATCCCACATCCTGGATTGGATGGTGGGGCAAACCTCATCGAAGACAATGAGTCCAAAGGGGGGGTGTTTGTAACACCCTAGGCAAATCCGACTTTGGCCGTGGACAGGAGAGATCCTTGTGTTATAAGTAAATGCACCACCTCTTAAATCATCAACGCGTTTTGGGCTTAATGGTAGTGAACGAGAGGAGAGCTCTACAGTTAAGCGTGCTCAGGTGGGAGTAGTAGCAGGATGGGTGACCTCCTGGGAAGTCTCCACCTGGTCGACCAAAAACAAATCCGTGAGCTCTTCGTGGGCAAAGTGGACAATATTGGTGGTGCGACTGGCCGGATGTTACATTTCCACAGCCTATTCATTCATCCACTAGCTTTAGGCAACACACCATCTTCCTACACAAAAGCAGTTGAAAATTTCTACCATTGAGTAATGGAGGACGATAATGCGACCCCACCTACTCTGATTTCTGAGATTGCGTAGCTCCGCTACGGATGTTGTTGCTATCTTAGCTCAATTGTTAGAATCATTTATGGAATACTTGTACTTTATAATAACTTTACATTGTTAAGTTAGATAGAAATCTTCTACCTTAGATATTCTTGTAAGAAAAAAATTGAAAACTTGTCATTGGTGTTGATGTGTATTCACACATATTTGGTTGTTATTTTATTTACTCCAAAACAAGAAATATTAAGTTTTCCAATCTAAATTGTCATAAAGATCTTTTGGATGGTTTATTGATTATTGTGCAAATGTGATTATTTACTATATTTATTCACACAGATTTAATAATTAATAATGAATATTATTTCTGCCATGAAAATAATAGAAAAATGGCACTTAAAACTAGGTGAAGTACCATCAATCAGGGGAAAAGATCTGGACTACCTACCACGCATGAAGAGTTAGCTCAGTTGATCACTCAGCACGTCAACTTGGCACTCAAAAAGCAGATTGCTAATCGAGGTGCCGTTAATGGTTCTAGTAACAGCACCTGTAATTGTACTAGTAATAGTACTGGAATCGGTAATGTAACTGGTAACCCTCCATGTAGAAAAGGATGAAAATAGTTTGTAAATTCTGAGAGACTGTAACAAGTTAATTTAATAATCAGTAATGACTTTTGAAAATTATGTAAATAGGGAAATTAGAACTTGGATTTACGTACAAAACTTTTCAAGGATGTAACCCCAGACCTTTTACTGAAGCTGAAGGTCCCTAGTGATAGTCAGGTGGATAGAGAAAATGGAATTAGTTATGAAAATTAGTAACTGCACCCTGGCATAACATATCAAGTATGGAGTTTATTTGTTTCAAGACTAAGCCTTCGAATGGCGGAACTCTTTGATTCAAAATATGGGAGAAGATGCTGCTTACGGTCTCTCCTGGGTTGAGTTGAAGGATTTGTTACTGAAAGAGTATTTCCCTAGGAACGAACTACAAAGTATTGAGTCTGATTTTTGCCATTTGTCAATGGAAGGTGCTGATTTTGGAACCTACACCCTCGATTCAACGCATTAGAAGACTAGTAACACGACTGGTTAGTCCCGAATATGTTAGAATCGAGACGTACATCTGGGGATTGGCACCTGAGATCCGATGCATGGTCACTTACTCTAAACCAGACACGATTCAATCTGCTAAAATACTAGCTAAGTAGTTAACCGATGACTATGTTCGTATGGGAGTATTTAAGTCTGCCGAGAAGAAAACCACGGAATCCATTTCTGAGAAGAAGGATACCAGGGTGAATCCGAAGGTTGTAGATCAAAAGAGGAAATTGGTCTAGAATTTTGGAGGACAATTCAAAATAAATTCTAGTTAAGGCTCAAGACAAATGTTTGCTGTGAGTTCGGATGAAGTCAGTAAGGGTAACCAGGTTCCAAAATGTGAGTTTTGTGGAAAAAGCCATACTGGTACCTGCAGGAGATGCACCAAGTGCAATCGTTATGAGCATTTAACCCAAGATTGCTATATAGTGACACCACCAACAGTTGCCAATAACCGAAACCAAGGATGTTATGAATGTGGAGTTGTAGAGCATTACAAGAAAGATTGTGTGAAATTCAAGAACCAGAATATGAGAGGTAGAGCTTTTTGAAATAACTGCAAGGAAGGCCCAAAAGGATTCCTTGGTGGTCACTGGTACGTTCTTGATAAATGACCACTATGCTCATACTCTTTTCGATACAAAAACCGATTTAACTTTCATCTCTAAACAATTTGAACGCTTACTTGGCTTGAAAACCAGTAAATTAGACACTAAAAATTCAATCGAATTAGTCAAATGGAAAATTAATTAAGATCGGTAAAGTCATCCATGACTGTAATTTTCCATTTGAAAAACCATAATTACTTAGTGATCTATGTATCGGTCGAATTAGTACAATATTGGTATTGGCATAGGTATAGATTAGTTGTCCAAAAATCAGGTTGAGGTCGTAGGTTTAGAAAATCTAGTATGGTTACCACTCGCAAATGGTTAAACACTAGCAATCCATAGTGATCAGTGTGATACCAAGTTAGGGCTCGTTACCAGGATACATAAACTATTGCGTAAGGAATACTCTGAGTCGTGATCAATAAGATATTCCTATAAATCAAAATTATCTAGAAGTTATTTTAAAGAAAAATTTCCTGAATAAACTTCCATCAAATCAAGTTTAGACTCGATCTCGTACAAGATATTGCACCAATAGATAGATCTTCGTATAATTTGGAACCGTCTGAAAAAGCAAAAACCATCCAATTAACTCCGAGAACTAAATACAATGATCATTAAAAATTGGTACCATTACCAAGAATTGATGATCTGTTTTAGCAATTACGAGGACCTAATTTCTATTAGAAGACGATACTTAAAGCTATTAAGAATTGAGAACTGTATGCAAAATTCTGTAAGTGAGAATTCTAGATTAGAGAGGTCCATTTTCTTGATCATGAAAAGGGCATTCATGTTGAGCTCTCAAATATTGAAGCAATTAAGAATTGGGAAACACCACTGTCACCTACTTGAAATGCGAAAATTTTGGGATTAACCAAATACAGTAGACGGTTCATTAAAAGATTTTCTTCCTTAGCTCAACCCCTGACTCAGTTAGCTTAGAAAGATAAGAAATATGTCTAGACAAAGAAGCAAGAAAAAGCTTCTCAATTACTAAACAAAAGTTGTATAGTGTAGATATCTTGTTCCTCCAAGAATGAACTGATGGATTGTAGTTCCCATGATGCTTCATGCTTAAGCCTTGGGTTCATGCTCATACAGAAGTTTGTACTATGAAGACTAATAAAGGTAATATCGTCCCATGGATGTATGAACCAGATCTTGGGTTCATGCTTCATGCTTAAGCCTTAGCATATTACCGATGTTCTTACCATGCTACGATGGGATATTAGTACGTTGGAGAATAGACCATTCATGAACCTCGGATATAATCAATTGGTGGATTAGTTCTATCGTCATCTTCTGCATGAGGTAAAGTATTGTGAAACCCCACCCTTTCACGTTGACACCGTTAACCCAACTCCTCACACACATCATGCATAACATTTACACAAGTCAATAACGAGTCACACACATGAGTCTGTCAGTACGCGTTGTTGATTAATATCGAATCAAATATGCTTAAATGGTTCGGATATAGTTGTTATGTGCTAGATGATTTTATGTGTTACACGATTTAGTGCATTATACTCGCTTCACATGCTATTAGTTATTATATAAAAACGATACCTTAAGAATATGTTTATAACATTATCTATGTGAAATTTCGTACTAAATGATTATGTGTTTAGTTTATAGCTCGTTTCATGAAATTGCGGTCGAACGCGCGTAGTTTATACGTTTTCGGATTTAATAAAGTATTTTTATCAAACATATCAATGAGACTTAATTTTAATAACTTGGGTTAGAATTTTAGTCGTAGTGATGTGTTATAACCCGATTCGTTATTAAAAAGTTCGTTAAAAGTCAAAACTTGTTTCAACAAAGACTATTCTTGTAAATATGATTTAATATAATATTAAATAAATAAACAAACCTTCATCTCATTCAGAAACCATCGATCTCCAGCCCCTTCCCTCTCTTTCACGTCTTCAAATCACCAACAAACCCTAATCACCTTTAATTCAATCTTAATTCTTGCAATTGGTGATGTCTATGAGTGGTTCTCATCATTCCTAACACAAGTTGGTAAGTTTATGCATTGATTTCATGTTTTTGATGAGTTATTGTAAAACCCTAGATGTTAAACCTCTGTAATATTGATGATTATGATGTTGATTGATGAATTGGAACCCAATATATGACATAAACACGTTAGGGTTTGAGTTTAGATGATAATAGTTTACTGACAGATTCGTACACATTTATTGTTTGGTCTGTAACTTGATGATACTTGATTTTTTTATCTATTCTTGTTTCCATGATGTTATACATTCATTCTAGTTTCCAAAGAGGTATGATTTGTAATTTTTGGACAAGATTTGAATGGTTTTTATGATTTTACAAAAGCACGTGTCAAAGCTGATGCGGGGAGCCAAATTCTGGTCTGTCTTCCCGACATCATAACTCTTTTATGACATGTCCAAATGGGTTGGTTCCACTTCTGGAACTTCATTCTAACAAATATTTAATTTGGTTTGATATTAATTTTTAAACAAATAAAATCCTTTTGTTGCGCACTGATATAGCTTCAAGTACCTTTCTGTGTTTGATGAATTTTTATGATTTTTGTGTGTACTGGAAAAATATAACAAAAACAGTGTTAGAAACCTAAAGCATTTTTACAACTTTGGTAAATATTTCATAGTTTATTTCTATGATTTTCCTATGTAATAAAAATACATCTTCGGATTCTAAAAATCTGTCTTATAAATCCAGAATCTGTTCATGTGTTATATGATTAGATGCTTGATTATTTAGTCAATACTTGATGTATGAATTATGTTAGAACTTGTTTTCACTCATGATAATAATATAATCACCAACGGGTCAAACTCGTTGCATTGTGAGTCATTACATGAACCATAGAACTATGTGTGGTTGAAGTGGGTTGTCTAGTTGCATGAACGCATTCTCATAATTAAATGCTTGTACTAGGTAAAAGTAAGCGAGTCAAGTGCATACATTTGGTTTGAGAAAAGTCCATTACACGTATCACCATGTGAGTTCATGTTTTTTCCAACTTGTTTTCTGGATTGAAAACACAACTATTTTCGTATACTTGTGTTCTTGATTGAAAACGCAACTATCTTCGTATACTTATTTTCTGGATTGAAAAAAACAAAACTATTTTCGTATACTTGTTTTCTAGATTGAAAACAACAAAACATTGTCCTTGTTTTCTGGATTGAAAACAGAAAGCATTTGCCTATACTTGTTTTCTAGATTGAAATCATGGACATACTTACATACAGGTTTTCTGGAGAAAAACACACCGACTTACTTTCGATTTATGTAGTTTCTTTTATATCACAAGTGTATATTAGATACCCTCATATCACTTAAAGTTCTTACATACCTTGAACCATTAGGATGGGATCGCAAGGAAATTTAAGTAGTACTACTGGGTTTGACATATCCCACCTGCTATAACTCGAATGGAGGTCGGACGGGTGTAGATTGTTCTAACATACATCGCCAGTGTTTTGTGATAGATCTGATAAGAAGGCATACAGACAGTCAGCTTCGGTTCAAACGTATAGTAGCTTGTAAATAGGTTAGCTACCCTAGTATATTTGAAAAGTTCTTAATCTACGTACACTACTTATGCTATCTATACTATCTATACTATATATACTACTTTTTACTACAACTTATGAAATCACCAACCTAGCTTGCAAGATGTGCTAAGGAGTGGATTGCATTGCATGCGTCTGGAGTCACACTTGTTGCATGAACTTTTTATTTCACATTATTTACATTTGATAGGTTGTGCATGTTTTGAACACATGGTTCATTGTTTTTAAACCATTTAACTTTACGCTTCCGCAAAACTTGAAATTGTTTGGATTGGATTTTGTGTTCTCATGTTTGAATGAGACATAAATAAATGTTTTGAAAATTTTAATTTGGTTGTTTGATATAATGAATGTGCTAGATCCTGATATGTCATACACCTTGCGGTAAAACTGCATTAGTCGAAATTGGGGGTGTGACAATGGTTTTAAGTTCTTCAAGCCATAGGTGCCTAGAAGTAAGTATGTTAATGGGATTGATCCTCGCACTGGCTGGAGATAACTAGTGCTTAATGTAAGGCCACCTGGAACATTGAACCCTTTAAAAACTTTACCACAAAGTCTTTATAGGAGAATCAATAGATGGTACTATGATGATAAGACATTTAAAGCGGTAATTGTATTGGATTCAAGGTTGAAGATTGAGTTTATATGGACAACTGATCCGATGTGGCAGGTCAACCTGTTTAAGTCTGACAACAATGTGTTATTTCATAATCAGATCAGATGGGCATACAACAAGGATAACGAGCTGGCTATGTAATTCCAACAAGTCATTCGAGTTTGTCAAGCATTTGGAATTCATAGCTACGCTGATTAGAAGACCAAAACATTCAAGAGTTAAAGACTGCAAAGCTCGAGACTAGGGGGCGTTTGTTGATACATCGTTTACCATCTTGGTCTTTGCTTAACGTATTTGGAAAATAGATATAATTTAACACCTCAACCCGGAACGGGCTAACGTATCACCTTTACAGATATCAAAACATAACTTATAAAAGCCTAAGTCAAATTTAATTCCATCAAATAACCGAAAACACTTATAGTCTTCTAAATCTTGAACTTTATTACTCTCTCTCATCACTAATTCCCCTGATTTCTTGGATCACCTGTTAACAAATAAGAAAAACACAACAAAGAAAATACGGCTGAGCCAAAAAATCGCTCAGTAACGGAAAGAACAATAGTACATGTAAAGACAAACATACGAAAACACAAAACATAACCAAGAAGATATTAAACCACAAGTGACACCGAAAGTAATTTAGTTGCATACCCTGATATGGTTACCGAAAACCAATGCTGACGCAAAACCGATACATAAATCATAGGAACTTCGTGAACCATTACAAGTAAAACAATTTTTCCCTTTTTCTTTATAGTTTTATTTTCAATCACGTTTAAAAACAATACGGCTTTGATAACAAGATAACTCTCATTATAATATAGAAATCCCAAAAATTTCATATTTTAAATTTGTGTATAAACCAAAACTGGTACAGATGCCGAAATAGAACATCATCGAATCTACAACACATATGATTTAAAATAATCAAAAACATATAGCATATACAGAAACAGATGCAAAAACAGATATCAAACTACACGACAACGGTATATCAACAAAACGAGTCGTGTACACAGAAGCACCCTGAGCCAGAAATAGAGGGGTACACAGCTAGCTATTCCATGCGCCTATGAGATGGTACATGTGGCGTACACGCATTGTTCCATCCCCCGGGAGTCAGAAGTCAGGAGTCAGGAGTCGGAGCTAAGATCGATCTATACGCCTCTAGGGGCCAAAGTGCTATACAAGAACAAGCTAGAGACGCCGTGAACTTTAATTACGCACTGTCACGATAAGTGCGATGTCGTTGATGCCCCAACGACAAGTCAGAAAATGCTCGGGTAACAGAGTACTAAAACGAAAACCATATCACCAACATATTAAGGAACATGCAACAAAGGGTACAAAATATATATTCTATTGCATGCTATGACAATCATTATAAAATATAATATACTGAATAAAACGAACTCAACTATAACTAAAAGCTAACGAAAAGTCCGCACTACAAAGTGACGGACACCGAGTATAAAATAGAATATAATTAATACTATGAGTGAAAGAAACCAGAAACCGTACCTTAATGATTAAGCAAAAGTAAACAAGTTGGCTTGTCTTCAACAATTATGAGAACCTACGGTTTATTTATATTTTTATTATTTAGATACACACACTTAATTTACATAGGTTGATTCGTTGATTTCTCTCGACAAACGTCCTTTTGATTGACCGTTAAAATCTTAATTGTCAGCTTCTTGTTTTAGTATCCAAAATGTTAGTTTTAAAAATTATGTGTGTTCATATAGAATTCTTACGTTGCCAATCTTTACCCATTCATTATAATATTATAATAAAAAAACAAAAGTACAGTAAAATAATTTCAATAATTATTAAAACAAGCAAAACTCTTTTTATATGATCAAGCATTATTATAGATATATTAATATTGCACTTCATACAAAATACTTTACTAATGCATAGTTGATGCCAAACACCCTATGATTGATCATAACAATATGATGTGTATCAAAACAAAACATATCAAACTCTTATTATATTGAAACTTATTATCTGCATGGTTATTTTCTTTGTAAATCAAATCTCAGTCAATTAATTAGTGCGTTAGTCGTCGTAAGAAATCAACGATTATAGGCGCCATATATCTTCGAACACTTAAAACATATATGGACCCAAAGAAAGGGATAGGAGGATTACCTAAGTAGCCGAACAAAGTCGGTGATGCACGGACTTGAACGTTGGTGACCAGAAGAAACATGACGTCGGTTTCTCTAAACATAACAAATTGTCGGTTTCTTTAAAAACATAACAAATCAAAGGCGGAAACTTGAACGATTGTGGTACACGATACGTGATGGTGATGACGCACGTCCTCGGGATTGGAACTAATATGGCGAAACAACTCAAATTGAGGTCAGAGGTTATATACCGTCGGTTCGTGGTGGTTATCGGCACTGGAGTTTCCGGCGGCCAACTTGTAGCAAGGTCGAGTCGTCACACGCGGAGAGGTAGGAGAAAGTGAGTATGCAGTAGGGTTTGATGGAGTTTATTTGCAGATTCAGGGATTCATAACAGTGATCGCGATCAAGAACGAAGGATTCGAAGCTCCATAAAGTCCGGCAATTTGTTACAGTAGATGATGGCTAAGGATAAAAGAAACGTGTGGATCCTTTAATGCTATTTGTTTTGCATTTTTTTGTTTCATAAATTTTAGAATCTGTTTATTTATATTACTTAACTAACGAATGATAATTATGTTAGCATTCAAATACAAACTCTATTAAACCTTGAGGTCATAACAATTATCTTATAATTATTATTATCTCATTAATAAACTAACCATATAATTATGAAATATAGAGATTTTATTTATTACCTTGTATAAAACTTGGGTTATTATAATTATATCCCCCCAAAAAATAAAATTTCGTCCTCAAAATTGCAAAATGAAAACGAGATTTGGATGTAACAGAGACAGAACAGATCAGATCTTAGACTTATAAATACACATATACAAATACCATGCACTAAAAAGCGAAGTCTTTAAAATAAGAGAGAAACATAGAACGAAACTTAAATCATACTCAAATTCGGAGAGATCAAACAATTAGAATATATAACTCGGAGCCATTGTGCAGGGCCGTCTCTACGTTTTTGGTGGCCTAAAGCGAATGAAAATGTTGAAGTCTTTTCCAAAAACCACATATAGACCCTCCTCCTTTACCCAGGCTTGGGATCGGCAATAATAAACTAATAAGTTTATTAGCGGAGTTAAATTTTTTTTTTTTTGTTGTTATGTTTAAATGAAATTTACTCTTCTTGCTTTCTTTGATGCAAACTGTTTAATTAAATATTCATAATTAAGTTCTTCATAAAAATCATTTTCAATCGACAATATAGCTAAACCATTTAATCTTTCTTGCGACATTGTAGATCTTAAGTAATTCTTAATTAGTTTTAAAGGTTCATCACTATTCATATGTTCGTTATTGTTATCTTTTAAGTTTGTTACATATTTTAGCAAAGATCCTTTTAGTGACTGCATTTTAGCTTCTCGTTTTTGTTTCTTTAACCTTTTAGAATGACCCGACTCATACTTCCTATTTCTATTTGACATTAAAAATTCAAAAGTAGCAAATAAGTTCACAAATAATCTAACCTGGGTATCAAAAAGCTAAGTGCCTAAGTATAAAAATCTATGTATATAAAATTAGGAACAACAGTCAAAATTCACAAATTGCAAATAAATTTAAAATAAGAAGAAAAATAGCGTACCTTGAAAAAATGAAGACTACAAAATAGGTTCAGAAGAATTCAAGTCCTGGTCGTGCTCAGAAATTTCGAAAAGCCGGCTGCTCGCCTGATCGGTGAGTAAATTTTTCCCGTCGCTTCTCATATTGACAAAAATACAGGACGGAGCCTTCAAAGAAGCGTTAATGAATTTCAGATTTCGGACTATAAGCCTTTGAATTAATGAATTTCAGATTTGACAATCAAGTTTCTCAAATTAAATCTTACAATCAATTTAGGGGTGGTGAAATCAGAAGAAATCCTCATCTTTAATACATCAAAACAGACAGAGAGAGAGCCGTTGTAACCTGCAGACTTGGAATCTGTGACGATGAATCCATCGACCCTTCGGTTCTTGCACATCAGCGCTGCCTCCCGTCAGTCCCTTGCCCTAGAAATAACCATCGACCAACAAATAAGTGATAAGTATAATCATGGCTTTTTTTTATGTTAAATTTGTAAAATGGATGGGAATGTGGAATCAATTTGGGCTTTCTTCCTTTCAATTTGGTGGGCCAACTGTATAGTTATATTAAGCCCATATTATTATTAAAAATTAGGGCCTCAACAAGTTGGGGGCCCAAAGCCCTACCTTGCTTTATATGGCCCACGGGCCGCCCCTGCCATTGTGATATCGAATAACAACTAATAACTTATTAGGAAAACTAACACTTTATGGATAATCCATAACAAAAACATAATCATTCATTTGAATACATATAACTGAGCAGATCAAAACTAAAACTAAAACTTTATAACCAAAGACATCTTACTGATACATGTAACTAATAACATAAAAGGAAAACAGATAGCCAAAACGTGATTCGTATAGTGGAACTGAAAAGTGATTACTTCCAAAAAGAAATCAAAACTTGAACAAAAAAAGAAAAATCAAACATATTTTGTATGTTATCGTACTACAAATGAAATAATAAATAACTTAAAGACAAATACAATACCGTAGAATGATGAAGAACTTATGATGAGATCGTATCGTATGAGGAGCATATAACTAAACAAATACAAAATGAAATTTGAACTTTCACGGACTCGGATAAATGAATTTTACGCATTCAAAATACGCGTCGATGAATCTTAATAGTTGAAATGGCTGACTCATTTCCATAATGATACCGAGCAAAATTTTGGGTAAACAAAACATATAACGGATAACACTTACTCTTATAACCGAAAACCAACAATGTTATCTGAATACAAATAAGTGAGTGGATAACTAATAACTAAACAAAAGAAAAAAAAATATTGATGAATAATAGCATCTGACTAAATCGTTTAACTAATAACCGAAAAAAAATAGATACCTGAAACAAGTGACATATAAGTAGAAAAAAAATAATAAATAGTAACCAATCAAACACTTTAAATATTCAAGACTCGTACGTAAAATTTCAAATAGCACATTTTGTACGTGAACATACATTTCTTTTAACTTATATGCAAATAAATATAGATTAAATTAATAAACACTTAACACTATCACAATAAAGTGAAAATCTTATGACGAGATCATATTATAGTATTAGAGAAACATAAATCTACACAACAGAATTTTAGTAGCACACATACGTACCTGTAAATTCACGATTACGTTCGCGACCGTAATCGTCAATTTACCTTACGACTGTGTCCTAACTGTCCTTCAATTATGCATCTTAAAGACTAATCTTATGAGAAAAGAGTGACGTGATGATAGACTAACACAAAACGTCACATTTATTTAAAAATGGATTTCGCAGAATTTGAAGTCCTAATACCTTCAAGCTTATCAAACATCGAAAATTTACATATTAATATCGTTCCATATGTAACTTTTCTATAAAACTCATAAATTATTAGTTTTAACTTCAATATATATGTTTTGATATTATATGATTTGTAAAATTTGGGTATTACAATACTACCCCCTTTTGTAAAACAAACACATAAAAACAAAAAAAAAAATTCTATCCTCGAAATACATATAATTGCTAACTTTTTTTTTTAATTTGTTTGCGATGACGGAGATACATAACACATTAATTTAGAATAAATTAAGATTATCAAAATAAAAATATCACAATATCTAGCATCATAAAACCAAATGTCACGTCATTTCAAAGCAAGCAACAATTACTTTAAAAAAAAATCAAGTGTAGAAAGCGATAACACAATTATTTCTAATATGCTAAACTCAAAACTATGTTGACGAGGATCTCAATTCAAATGGTTCAAGAAAATCACGGGTCTAAGTAAAATGAATACGATTTAGGAACCAAGACATGTTAAAAGAAAACTTCAAATTATGAATTATGAAATATCGGATCAAAAGAACCATCCAAAGATTATAACCTAGCCCAACGTCTACCCATTAACCTCATAGATTTAGTTTTATGGTTAAAGTTTTTTACAAGAAAGAGCCTAAGCTCTGATACCATAATTGTAACATCCCAACCCGGAACGGGCTGACGTGTCACCTTTACAGATATCAAAACATAACTCATAAAAGCCTATGTCAAATTTAATTCCATCAAATAACCGAAAACATTTATAGTCTTCTAAAATCTTGAACTTTATTACTCTCTCTCATCACTAATTCCCTTGATTTCTTGGATCACCTGTTAACAAATAAGAAAAACACAACAAAGAAAATACGGCTGAGCCAAAAATTCGCTCAGTAACGGAAAGAACAATAGTACATGTAAAGACGAACGTACGAAAACGCAAAACATAACCAAGAAGATATTAAACCACAAGTGACACCGAAAGTAATTTAGTCGCATACCCTGATATGGTTACCGAAAACCAATGCTGACGCAAAACTGATACATAAATCAATAGGAACTTCGTGGACCATGACAAGTAAAACAATTTTTCTCTTTTTCTTTATAGTTTTATTTTCAATCACGTTTAAAAACTATACGGTTTTGATAACAAGATAACTCTCATTATAATATAGAAATCCCAAAAATTTCATATTTTAAATTTGAGTATAAACCAAAATTGGTACAGATGCCGAAATAGAACATCATCAAATCTACTACACATATGATTTAAAATAATCATAAACATATAGCATATACAGAAACAGATGCAAAAACAGATATCAAACTACACGATAACAGTATATCAACAAAATGAGTCATGTACACAGAAGCACCCAGAGCCAGAAACAGAGGGGTACACAGCTAGCTAGTCCATGCACCTATGAGATGGTACGTGTGGCGTACACGCATTGTTCCATCCCCCAGGAGTCAGAAGTCAGGAGTCAGGAGTCGGAGCTAAGATCGATCTATACGCCACTAGGGGCCAAAGTGCTATACAAGCACAAGCTAGAGACGCCGTGAACTTTGATTACGCACTGTCACGATAAGTGCCATGTCGTTGACGCCCCAACGACAAGTCAAAAAATGCTCGGGTAACAGAGTACTAAAACGAAAACCAGATCACCAACATATTAAGGAACATGCAACAAAGAGTACAAAATATATATTCTATTGCATGCTATGGCAATCATTATAAAATATAATATACTGAATAAAACGAACTCAACTATAACTAAAAGCTAACGAAAAGTCCGCACTACAAAGTGACGGACACCGAGTATAAAATAGAATATTATAAATACTATAAGTGAAAGAAACCAGAAACAATACCTTAATGATTGAGCAAAAATAAACAAGTTGGCTTGTCTTCAACAATTATGAGAACCAACAGTTTATTTACATTTTTATTATTTAGATACACAAACTTAATTTACTTAGGTTGATTCGTTGATTTCTCTCGACAAACGTCCTTTTGATTGACCGTTAAATTCTTAATTGTCAGCTTCTAGTTTTAGTATCCAAAATGTTAGTTTTAAAAATTATGTGTGTTCATATAGAATTCTTACGTTGCCAATCTTTACCCATTCATTATAATATTATAATAAAAAAACAAAAGTACAGTAAAATAATTTCAATAATTATTAAAACAAGCAAAACTCTTTTTATATGATCAAGCATTATTATAGATATATTAATATTGCACTTCATACAAAATACTTTACTAATGCATAGTTGATGCCAAACACCCTATGATTGATCATAACAATACGATGTGTATCAAAACAAAACATATCAAACTCTTGTTATATTGAAACTTATTATCTGCATGGTTATTTTCTTTGTAAATCAAATCTCAGTCAATTAATTAGTGCGTTAGTCGTCGTAAGAAATCAACGATTATAGGCGCCATATATCTTAGAACACTTAAAACATATATGGACCCGAAGAAAGGGATAGGAGGATTACCTAAGTAGCCGAACAAAGTCGGTGATGCACGGACTTGAACGTTGGTGACCAGAAGAAACATGACGTCGGTTTCTCTAAACATAACAAATTGTCGATTTCTTTAAAAACATAACAAATCAAAAGCGGAAACTTGAACGATGGTGGTACACGATACGTGATGGTGATGGCGCACGTCGTTGGGATTGGTACTAATATGGCGAAACAACTCAGATTGAGGTCAGAGGTTATATACCATCGGTTCGTGGCGGTTATCGGGACTGGAGTTGCCGGCGGCCAACTTGTAGCAGGGTCGAGTCGCACACGCGGAGAGGTAGGAGAAAGTGAGTATGCAGTAGGGTTTGATGGAGTTTATTTGCAGATTCAGGGATTTATAACAGTGATCGCGATCAAGAACGAAGGATTCGGAGCTCCATAAAGTCCGGCAATTTGTTACAGTAGATGATGGCTAAGAATAAAAGAAACGTGTGGATCCTTTAATGCTATTTGTGTTGCATTTTTTTATTTCATAAATTTTAGAATATGTTTATGTATATTACTTAACTAACAAATAATAATATGTTAGCATTCTAATACAAACTCTATTAAACCTTGAGATTATAACTATTATCTTATAATTATTATTATCTCATGTTAAACATATCCCCTACTACACCTCGTAAGCATATCAAGTCCAAGCCTTTCAACCCAAAATGCCCCCACTCATGCTACTCAAACCCCACAAGTCCAACGGTAGCATCCCTTTTTTGAATATAAATAAAATATATTAGAACATACTTAAGAATGGTTAAACAATGTGTTTGATTGATCAAATGAAGCTTTATTATATAAGATGGTAAGATGAGCATCTAAAATTGATAAACGAGTAAGTAATAAGTAAAATGATTATCTACGGTATGAGATACCTCAAGTGATTGGTATTATGAGATACTATATAATATTAATAATAATAATAATTTATAAACTAAACTTGTTGTGCACGCGTGCTTATGGATAATATTGAACAATTTCACACCTTCGTCAAGTAAATATTTTTATTTAAGCTGATAATCAAATAAGAAGGTGAAAGAAAATCTCTATATATACTATGAATCAGCTTATATTCACAATTCAATCTTAGATTCTTGTAAGAAGAAACCCATAAGATAATATTTTTTTATTATTATTTTTAAGTATAAAATAAGTATACAAATATTATTAGAAATAATTTAGAGACTCGGGTATAAGCTGTAGGGTATAAATTATACCTCATTATTATTTGAATAAAAAATTACCTGGAGACTTAAGGGTAGCAAAACACTAGAGCAGGGTGTATCGTTTTAGCATAACCTGTCAAGTGCGTGCACAGCTAGATTGTAGTCTAGTATGACAACTTTGATCAAGAATGGTAAAGATGAAATGTAAATGACTGGGTATGGCTGTTGGACCATAATGTCTATACTTGAATGGCTGTGCATGATAATGACAGTTGATATGTGACGGGCCTACGACTATTAAAATACTACTCTATAAATATAAATGAGTAACCTAGTATATTAAATAATAGATTCTATCTAAAGTTGGTGGAGCCAAAATAACTAAAGAAAGTCAGTTTAGGTGAATAACTTAAATTATTTTCCAACCTCTGATGCATGCTCATAAAACTATTTGGAATTTGAATGATCATGTATTTGCATGACGCATTTAGTATGGCACCCAAGGTATTATATATAGTATAATGGTAATTATATTTTCCCAGGGGGAAATGCATATAATACAGCAACATACGTGCGTAAAGTCTATATGTGCGAATATATAATGTTGACCCGGCTTTAATGCGAAGCGGGCGGGCTATATTATGGCATGACATGCAATGAGCTTATACTTGATCATTAAAACTTTATTAGTACCAGTTTGTTAAATATGTCGATTTATGTGAGTCACCATTAATGTGCTGACGTATTTTACCCCGAGCATGTATTTCAGGTTAATGAAGTAACGATATGGAGATTAGCTGCTAAGTATTGGAAGATTTAAAATGCTCACATTTTATTTTATCGACAATATTAAAAGATATAACAAGTGTTTAGCTTTTATATCTAAGATTACGTTTTCGTTGTAAGTTTATGCCGACTGGTCACTATAAGTGCCCTATCTAGGTTGGGGTGTGACACCAACCTATGCCCGTTCAAGCTCTTCGAGCCCCAACTCTTCAAGATCCCACTTCGCAAGCCCAAGTAGCCCAAGGAACTCAAGGGCGAGCCTTTGCCTCAATGCCTATCAAGCCGAAACTTGAGCTACGTGGTGAACGATACGTTTCTTGTTAACAATCACCATGTTTCTGTATTATTTGATTCAGGAACCAAGAGAAGCTTTATTTCTTTCGATTTCGAATATATATGCTAGATGTGCCCAGTAGTAAGTTATGAAAGCCCTTTAGGATAGAGATAGTTAAGGTAGTTCGATTGTTATTGACTTCGTTATTCGTAATAGCACTCTCGCCCTTAATAAGCACAAGTTCTCCATCGATCTTATACCTATACATACGGGTAGCTTCGACGTCATAGTTGGTATGAATTGTATCTTTACATCATGCCGAAATTTAGTGTTTCGAGAAACTCGTCCGAATCCCTCTCGATAGAGGGCTTGATCCAAAACGTTCTCAGCGAAAGACCTTTCCCAAAGCTTAACCTCATGTCTTGCCTCGAAGCCAACGATATTTACATAAAAAGTAGGTCGCATTCTTAGCCCATGTTACCGAAAAGGCCCGCGAAGAGAAGAAGCTTTCCAGCATCCCAATCATTCTCAACTTCCCCGAAGTCTTTCCCGACAATGATTCTATAATCCTTCCTGTTCTCCATGTGGAGTTCTGCATCAACCTTGTGCCTGGAGAAAACCCCGTGGACAAAGAACCCTACCATCTTACACCCTCCAAAATGCAAGAACACTCAAACCAAATCCAAGAACTTACGGACAAGGGTTTCAGTCGCCTGAGTTCATCTCCATGGTGCACACCCGTCTTGTTTGTCAAGAAGAAGAATGGTACGTTACGAATGTGCATCGACTATCGTGAGCTTAGCAAGCTCACCATCAAGAATCGTTACCCTATCTCGCGCATCGATGATATTTTTGACCAAATTCATGGAGCCGCATGTTTCTCCAAAATCGATCTATGTTCGGGTTATTAACAACTTCATGTCAACGAAGATGACAAACCCAATACCGCTTTTTGAACTTGTTACTGGCATTTGAATTTCGAGTCTTGCCAATTTGGTTAACCACTGCACCCGCGGTTTTCATGGATCTCATGAACCAAGTCTGTAAACCCTATTTGGACAAGTTTGTGATTGTCTTTATTAATGATATCTTGATCTATTCTATATCCAAAATCGAGCACAAAAATCATTTGCGCGCGATTCTCAACTTGTTGCGAAAGGAACAACTTTACGTTCAATTATCGAAATGTAAATTGTGGCTAAAGCAAGTTCAATTTTTAGGCCATATCGTCGATGGCAAGCGTATTCATGTCGATCCCACTAAAATTAAAGTCATGAGAAATTGGAAAACATCGCTTGTCGCAAGGGGCTTCTTTTGTTTCTTAGTTTAGCGGGGTACTACCGTCGTTTCATTCGCAATTTCTCAAAGATTGCTTCACCCCTTACCGCATTAACTCATAAAGGGAAAGTTTACGAATAGGGTTCGAATTAAGAAAAAAGCGTTTCAGACTCTAAAGGACATGCTTTTCAATGCTCCGAGTGTTGCCCCGAAAGGCAGCACAATTTCGTAGTCTTTTGCGATGCTTCTATTCAAGGCCTCGGTTGTTCCCTCATGCAACAAGACAAGGTCATTGCTTACATCTCACCTAAACTCAAGGTTCACAAGAAAAATTACAAGACGCACGATCTCGAACTTAGTGAGGTCTTGTTTTTCTTGAAAATTTGGAGACACTAACTTTATGGTACGAAGTGTCTAGTCTTTACTGATCATAAAAGCTTACAACACATCTTTGACCAAAGGAACTTAATATGAGATAAAGACGATGGGCCGAGTTGTTAAGTGATTTCGATTGTGAGATTTACTACCACCCCGAAAAAGCGAATATTGTGGTCGATGCCATAACCCTAAGGGTCGTGTTAAATCCGTCATGATCAATTGTGTCACCATTCAATCGGAACTTCAATACCGTATCTTCGACGCTCAACATGTCTTCGTCACTGAAGGTAGTTTATATGATGAGATGTATTGTGGCATCGAATTGCAACTTGAAACTAAGCATAACGGTTTAATCTATTACTTAAATCGTTTATGGGTTTCTCGATCATGACAATCTTCGCATTTTCATCCTTTATGAAGCTCATAACTCACAATACTCTATTCATCCCAATACGGATAAGATGTATGCCAATCTTCGTCCCATATTTGGGTCGCTGAGAATAAAAAAAGATATTGCTGTATACATATCTAAATGTCTCACGTGTTCTAAGGTTAAAGTTGAACATCAAAAGCCGTTTGATTTTCTCAAACAACCTCCTTTGGAAATAGGAAGACATAGCAATGGATTTCATCACCAAACTCCCGAATACTCAAAACAACAACGATAGCATTTAGGTAATTGTTGATCTTTTGACCAAATTGGCTCATACCTATCTGAGAAAAGTTCTCCGTAAGTCAAGTAGCTCAAATCTATGCCAAGAATATCATTTTCTGTCATGAAACACCTTAGCCATTAACTACGATCGTGATTGTCGATTTACCTCCCATTTTTGGAAATAATTGCAAACCGTCTTGGGTACCCTAATTGACCCAAGTACCGCTTAATTATCACCCACAAACCGATGGCAATCGAAGCGAACAATTTAAACTCTCAAAAAGATGTTTCATTCATGTGTGCTAGATTTTGGTGAAAATTGGGATACTCATTTACCACTTGTAGAGTTTCCCAACAACAATATTCTCTATAGTTTTGGCATGACACCATTTGAAGATTTCTATGGCCGAAAGTGTCAGTCTCTGATTTTTTGGAATGAAGTTGGTGAATAACAAATTAGCGGTCTCAAGCTTGTTCAAGAAACTACCGATCGTGCTGTTCTCATTCGTTAAAACCTCCTACTCGCTTGTAGTCGGAAAAAAAGTTATGCCGATAAACACCAAAAATCCCTCGAGTTTAACGTTGCTGATCAAGTCCTTCTCAAGGTATCCTCGAGGAAAGGGATAATTCAGTTCAGAAAAACAAGAAAGCTATCTCTACGATTCGTTGGCCCGTTTAAAATTGTTGATGGAGTTGGAAAAGATGCTTATCGACTAGATATCCCACAAGAGCTCTCCAATGTTCATCCAACTTTTCATGTTTCTAACCTTAAGAAGTCCTTAGTTGATGGTAATCTCAACATACCCTTATCAAGGTACAAATCGATGAATCTATGCATGCCATCGAGACGCATGAAAATTATGGATTGTAAGGATAAAGTAACCAAACCAAGCCGTATACCACATGTTAAAGTTCGTTGGGAATCGAAACATGGTGCCGAGTTTACATGGGAATGTGAAGATCAAATGAAAACCAAGTATCCGCATCTTTTCATTAAGACTTAATTTCTAATTTTGGGATGAATTTTCTAGAAGTAGGGAATGCTGTAACATTTCAGTTTTTCCATTTTATTGTATCCATTTATGCCCACTCCGGGTTTGTATTCGGATCATTCGCATTAGTAAATCATGTGTTTATTGAATAGTTATGGTATTTTTATTATTTAATTTTGGCATGTCATGTGTAACCGACTATCAAACCTTAAAATCGCTTATTTTGGCCGAATTTTATTTTAATCAATGCCCGGGGGCTAAAAGAACGTCCATAGCTAGGGTCTTGTATGCATTAGTTTTGGTCATTAATGTCATTTACTTGTAAACAAACGCATAAGTTCTTATGGACCGCATAAGTTATGCGGCGCATAACATATGTGCCCACAAATGTGTTTTCAAGTCTATAAATACCACTAGACTTATGCGTTTTCAGGAGTTAGTTTGGTGAGTTTGAGAGAGAGTTTTTTACTTTGACATTGTCAAATCTGTATGGGCTTGATCTTTGAAGTTAATATAAGTGAAGATTTAAGTTTCTTGTGTGTTTTCAACTTCAATGGTTTCCGCACTTTGAAGTATAAGCCGATAAATCTATTATCGATCCTATATTAGCACACGTCTATGACACTTTCAGTCAAAAACAATCAAATTATAGTTTTCTCCTCTCGTCGTGCTATGTGATGGAAGGAAACTAGGCCCGTCTCAATGCGCAATGGGTGTGGTTTCTTATATCTCCTTTTTCGGTCGCGCTACGTGATAGTATAGAATTTTGGAAACCTACGGTTTCAATTCCCTTAATCCCTTGAAGTAACCTCCAAGACATGTATGTGGACAACTTGGTGACCAAAATTCGTTAACTTGTTGCAAAAGATGAGATTTTTTAAGTTAATTTCATTCCTTTCTTCCTTAATCAAATGATTTACCAAAAGATTAAAAGTGTTAGACTGACCCCTCTATATAAACTAACATCCCTCAAGCTTATTCTCCTGCTGCTCCATGAATTCTTACTCTAAATTCCAGGATTTGATTGCTAATTTCGCAAGTCTGGAAGGTTTGACTTTTAAAAGTCAAAGTTGTTCATGCTCTCGGTTTCTCCATGTTCCATTGATTTCCCGGGTAAGTGTAAAACACAAAATATGTTCATTTTATTTCTAAACCAAAGCCCTGAATCAATTCCAATGATTGATAGGGTTTCGGTGGTTAACTTCAATTTGGCCCGTTTATGGTTTATATTTATGTTAATTTTGGGCTTTTCAATTCTTAATCAATTGACTCGAATTAGCTACTTACCTTTTTACATTTTATTCCTATCTCAATGTTCTGAACTTGTTAAACTCGAATTAAATCTCATACCTATATCCAGGTCAGACACGAACCAACATTCATTTAACTTTAAGTTTCACAATAACTAGAGTTAGATGACGAATTAAAAAATAATGTACACACCATAATTCCATTATTTGAAGAAAACAATTAACAATATTGATTTTTGAGTTTGATGTAATTGTTTGAAATTGCTTGCTTCTTTTCCGATGAGACAATGTGTACAATTCGAACAAAATAATATGATGTTTCTGATGAGACAATGTGTACAATTCGAACAAAATAATATGATGTGACAACAATTCGAACGAAATAATTTGTTATTGTCAGTCTATTTATTAGTGAATTTTGAGCTACGATACAAATTTAGTCGCGCCCCTTCATATTCCGCTTTAGGTTAGGATTTGACATAATAAAACTAAATAAACAATCTAAAAAAGTTTTTAAACGGAACTAAATAAACTTAAGGAAGTGAATAAATATATAAATCTAATTTTTTATTTATTACATAGTAAGAAGTGACGTTGCACTCTTTTTGTAGCCATACTGTTTAGTTTGACTTTTAACCAAAGGTTAAAAATTATCGGCTTCTCCATTTAATAATTACCAACTCCAACCAAAGTCACCTGAAACCGAAAAACAATGGTTTGTTATAGTAGCTTCACTCTTCGGCCTTCATATCTTTACTTCCAACTATAAGAAATTTTCGATAATAGATACTAGTTTAGTGTAAAAGGTGCTCGGTAGGGTGTTATCGGACCACTTGACTCCCTTTAGTTCCACCACTGTACCATTAGAATTCGATTTTCAATATGTTTTACGCGCTTACGAAAACAAAGTTTACAAGCAGTTCATTACCAACATGCCAATTATCCCAGAGAAAATATATTTCAAATTCTTGATTTTGTAATACCAAATATTAAATTAGGAAACAAGGTTCTTTCAATAACGTTTGATAATGCCTCTAATAGTGTTATAGTGGTTGCATAATTATATTAAAATATAAACTGATTTGGTACTCTATTTTTTTTATTCTCGGTGTTTTCATGGAAGGTCGGGTATATTTTAGGTATTTTATTAGCTTATTTTATAAGATTTTATTAAGTTTTTTGAGAGAACCTGAGACGTGAGCCGTAAGGATCTAGATCTTTGATTACAACGTGTGATTCGGATTCATTACGATTATGATCTGTTGATTACTATTATGATGATGAATGCGTTTACTATGTGTACTGTGTGTGGCTGGAATGAATTTGGCAGAGTAACGGTATGTTAATACAATTAGGAAAACTCTTATTCAACTCAAAATACTTTACAGATATATATAGGAGATGAGCTCATTTGTTAAGACATACCTTAACGAATGACTCATTCGTTACATTAACATACACGAATGACCAATAGTAATTTGTTCCTATTACATTAGTAAGAATAGCCTACATTCGCTATCTCATTCGTTATACAGGGATACGAATGATGCTTACATTATGCGAATGGACTCATTCGTTACGGAGTAACAAATGAGCCTTACAATTAGGCAAATAGGCTTAAAATATAATTACCAAAATGCCCTTCATATATTAAACTAATATAATAATAATATAAAGACCGAGTCGCTCGAATCATGTATCAACAAACACCCCCTCGTCTCGAGCTCTTTATACTTAAACATACTTTACTTCTTGAAGATCTTCGTTGTCCAATCATTGCAGCTGTGAATCTTGAATGCGTAGCAAACACGTACAACTCGTTGGAATTGCATTGCAAGATCATAGTCCTTGATGTCTACAAATCGGATCTGATTATGGAATAACGCGTCGTTATCAGACTCTGATAGATTAACAAACACAATCACCGCTTCACTAGTTCGATTATCGTAGTATACCATCTATTAAACATAGTGAACAGACTCTGAGGGAATGTTTTAATCAGAACCATCTTCATCGTCTTTGGCGGTTTCACCTGTAGTATCATCTTCCTCCAGCTCGTGCGCGGGTCTATCTCGCTAATACACTTATGTTTCGGCACCTTTGGTGTGACACCCGGTAAATTCCTAATCCCTTAAACCAAGTAATCAACCTAAATATTAGGTAATTGTTATATGCGCCTTGCGCGAGCGCGCCATATTAGAAACAGCGCGTGCATTTGTTAGGTGCGCCCTGCGCGAGCGCGCTATGTTAGAACCAGCGTGGGCATATGTTATATGCGCCATGCGCGAATGTTTTGGCTTTATGTTTTCATGTACCTTAACGTTATGTTGTCTAAAGGGTTGACCATCCCGCATGATGCTAAGGCGGGTGCATCCTAAATCGTTTATGCGCGTGCGGAAGGGAACTAACCTCCCCGCATAGCGGGAACATTGAGAGCTAGTTTGTCTGAAGCTCCAAGATGGAATTGACTTCAACATAACTGATCACTATGTTGAAATACCAAGACCACCTGGAGAATCTACAAATGAAACTCAATGTCCCTAACTGCGAGAAGGTTACGTGCTTACCCGCAGCAAAGAAATGTTCTTCACGCAGAAAGCTATGCGCACAAAGTGATACGCACAGAACACTTAGTCTATTCTCCAGACGTAAGGAGATTACTCCCGCCCAAAAGGAAACAGTAGCGTGTTTCAGAGATTTTCCACTTTCTACTGTACACTGACAAAAGTACCTGAAAAAGCACACTGTAACATGAAAAGTCAACTGTCAGCCACCCTATTCTCACCAACCCCAGAACTGCATGTCCTGACCAAATCAAATCAAATCTTTTATCCACTACTCCACTTTTAAATAAATAATAATAATTTCCATACTTTATCATCATTACCCCTAGATATGAAAAGATTACAATCCCCTAAAGCAAGGGATTGTGTTCCCTTGAGTTTGCCTATAAATATGTAACCTAAATTATCACCCAAAACACACTTCAAAGAACTACGAACTTACACTAAACCTCTCCCAAGCATCCGTTGTTTTCATTTCTGATCCTGTTACTAGACCTTCAATTCAAAGGCCAACACCAAGAAAACCCGAATCTCGATTAATCCCTTAACAAGAACCACAGGTGAGTCTCACAGCCCCTATTCTCGCTGTTTTCACTGTTTTTAAACTGTTTTCGGGGCGAGAGACACGTACTTAAATAATGTTTTATCATGGTATACTTACAAGCTATGCAAGCGATTGTGTTTAAATTATATTTCATAATGAGCAATGCGAACGGTTATCTAAGGTTTTCGATGTATGTGCGCTAGAACTCGAGTAAGTGATCACTTTACCATTGGAACTCTAAGGGTAGGGACTGCTGGTTTGATCCACCCACTCGTAGGGGTCGCACCTCTTTGCATGGACGAGTGCCTAGTATGGTCATGGGGCAGTACTATGGGTTTGAGCCCGCTCGTAGGGGTCGCGCCTCTTTGCATGGACGAGCGCCTTGTTTTCCGGCACAACGTCCGCGCGTAACCCGCGGGACGGAATTATTGATTAGCTCGTAGGGGCAGCGCCTCTTTGCATAGACGAGCACGGTTTTTCAGAAATGTCCACGCGTAAACCGCGGGACGGCATTATATTATTTAGCTCGTAGTGGCAGCGCCACTTTGCATGGACGAGCACACTTCCTGTAATGTTCGCGCGTAAACCGCGGGACGATTTTTATCAGATTATGTTTTCAGAACTGTTTTACTAAGCATGTGTTTCAATGAAGCTATTATGTTTATGACGCGATACGATTTATCAAGTTACTAAAACTTGTGAACTCACTCAGTTTATACTGATTCAAATGTTTTACGTGTCTTTCAGGAGATAACTAGGTAGCGCATGGAGTCACACTTAGAGCACCTCACGCTGAACATCTAAAACTAGCTTTTTGGAAGATTTTAGTTCTATCCCTTCGATGCGCGTGGTTGTTCCCGCCGCGCAAAGGGATATGGCGTGGAAATCTTCAACTGTTTTTATGCTTGGATGTTTTTATGTGATTTTTTTTAAACAATGTAATGTATTGGTATTAACCTTTTCATGCGTAATAAAAATCTTACTTTGAATGTTTGCAATGGCCCCTGCTTAATTATCAATCCCCACTCACGCGCGCCCGGCTGTTTCCGCCGCTCAGGGCCGGGTGTGACAGATTGGTATCAGAGCACTGGTTATAGTGAACTAGGAAAAGAAGTTTTAACCTAGACTATAACCGTTGGGGAATCGCATGAAATATTTTTCAAAGAAAATGTTTTCAAAAGAAACTATACACACACTTAGGAACACGGGTCACACAGTGTAGTAAATAAAGAAAAACATTATGTGCTCAGAGTACATGCGCTAATTTTGATATATTTCCACTCTTTTAAAGCGAGAATGCCTCCAACTAAAGCCAAGGGAATTACCATGACACCCGAGGAACTCGCGGAAATAATCGCGCAAGCGATCGCGACACATGAGGCCAGCAAAGCCGAATCAAGTCAGGGTCGTCAGAATGAGACCCCAGAACCCGAATCAGGAGCCTTGGACAAAGGATGCTCTTACAAGACATTCATGGCCTGTAAGCCTTGGCCATTCAAGGGTACCGAAGGGGCCATTGGGCTCTACAACTGGATTGACAAGATGGAGACAGTTCTCTCCATTAGCGGATGTAGTGAGAACCAGAAGGTCCTTTACGCGACCTGCATGTTCCAAGAGGCAGCTTCGTCTTGGTGGAAGCTTCAAACGAAAACATTGGGGCGAGAAGTTGCTCTCCACAAGACCTGGGAGGAACTGAAGGAAATGATGATGAGAAAGTTCTGCTCTCGCGCAGAAATCCAGAGTTTACAACAGGAATTCTGGAACCACACCATGGTAGGAACGGATATCGACGCCTACAACAACCGGTTCAACGAGCTTTGCCAGTTGGTGCCAGACATGGCAAACACGGAGGAAAAGAAGATCGAGAGGTATATCTTTGGGTTACCTCCTGTTGTTAGGGTTCCGCTCAACGCCGCAGCGCCTCCAACCTTTGATGAGGCGGTAGCGCGGGCCATCACCCTTACAAGGGATACGGTCCGTGCGGGTATGTTAACTACGCGCGGAATCGAGCAGCGAGCCTCTGATCCCAAGAGGAAGTGGAACTCTCACCACCGAGGGTCCGACTCCAAGCAACCACCGTTCAAGAAGCAGGAGAGCGTAAGGGCTTACGCGATCCAAGCCGCGGAGCCATCAAGGAAAGGATACAGCGGGCCTCGCCCATGGTGCAACAAATGCAAGTATCACCACGAGGGTGAATGCGCAAGAATCGAATGTGCCAAATGTGGCAGACCAGGGCACAAGACGATGAATTGCCGTGTCAGAGAAGCTGGAGCGAGCGACAACTGCTACGCATGCGGGAAGCCAGGGCATTTTAGTCGGGATTGCCCGCAAAAGGGAAACCAAGCTCGCGGGAGAGCTTTTGTGATCGGCGCGGGTGAAGCTAAAGAAGAGCCGAATGTGGTAACCGGTACGTTTTTGCTTAACGGCCATTTTGCATCTGTCTTATTTGATACTGGCGCTGACCTAAGTTTTATATCTGCTGAGTTTAAAAACTCCCTAGGCTTAGCAACCAGTAGGCTAGACACGCCTTATACTATAGAACTAGCCAATGGTAGGCAGTTATGCGCGAACGAAAGAACTGAAGAATGTGTAATAGTCATAGGAGGTCACGGGTTCAATATTAATTTGTTGCCAATAGACTTGGGAAGTTTTGACATTGTGGTAGGTATGGATTGGTTAGTCGAGAACCACGCGGAAGTTATTTGCCATGAGAAGCAGGTTCGGATCCCACTGTTGAACAGAGAAACCTTGGTAATTCAAGGGGAAAGAAGGGGAGTTGCGACGAAACTGATTTCGTGCCTAAAGGCGCGTAAGTGCCTAAGGAAAGGGTGCTACGCCTTCCTGGCGCATGTAGTAGAGAAGAAAGGAGATGAGCGAAGAATTGAAGACTTACCAGTAGTGCGCGAATTTCCAGAAGTTTTTCCTGAAGATTTGCCCGGATTGCCGCAGCCGCGACAAGTAGAATTTCGTATTGATTTAGTCCCAGGAGCTGCGCCAGTAGCTCGAGCGCCTTATCGATTAGCTCCATCTGAGATGCAAGAGCTATCCAATCAACTACAGGAACTATTGGATAAGGGTTTCATACGCCCAAGCTTCTCACCTTGGGGAGCTCCAGTACTGTTTGTTAAGAAGAAGGATGGTTCGTTCAGAATGTGTATTGACTACAGGGAGCTGAATAAACTGACAGTCAAGAATCGGTACCCCTTACCGAGGATTGACGACTTATTTGACCAGTTGCAGGGATCCAGTTATTATTCGAAGATAGATCTACGGTCAGGATATCACCAACTTAGGGTCCATGAGGAAGATGCGCCGAAAACAGCCTTCCGAACTAGATACGGCCATTATGAGTTCTTAGTGATGCCTTTCGGGCTAACTAATGCGCCGGCTGTATTCATGGATCTGATGAACCGCGTGTGCAAACCATACTTGGACAAGTTTGTGATTGTGTTTATAGATGATATTCTGATTTACTCTCGGACCAAGGCCGAGCATGAGCAACACCTGAGATTGATTTTAGAATTGTTAAGGAAAGAAAAGTTGTATGCGAAGTTTTCCAAGTGCGAGTTTTGGCTTAGAGAAGTTCACTTTCTCGGTCACGTTGTAAACGAGAAAGGAATACACGTTGATCCTTCCAAAGTCAAGGCCATCGAAAACTGGGAAGCGCCAAAAACCCCAACTGAGGTGAGGCAATTCCTAGGACTAGCTGGCTACTATCGACGCTTCATTGAGAACTTCTCCAAGATAGCTCTACCTCTGACCGCGCTAACTCAGAAAGACAAGAAGTTTGTTTGGGGCGAAAATCAGGAAACATCATTTCAAATGTTAAAACAGAAGTTATGTAGTGCGCCAATTTTGTCTTTACCCGAGGGGACGGATGACATCGTCGTTTACTGTGACGCTTCACATCAGGGACTCGGATGTGTCCTTATGCAGCGAGACAAAGTCATAGCGTATGCCTCGCGCCAACTCAAGACCAATGAAAAGAACTACACAACGCATGATCTGGAACTTGGAGCGGTTGTCTTCGCGCTAAAGATTTGGCGCCATTACCTCTATGGTACAAAGTGTGTAATCTTTACGGATCACAAGAGCCTTCAACATATATTTGATCAAAAGGATTTAAACATGAGGCAACGAAGATGGGTGGAGTTGTTGAATGATTATGATTGTGAAATTAAGTACCACCCTGGAAAGGCGAATGTGGTAGCAGACGCGCTAAGTAGGAAGGAGCGAATAAAAACGCTACGAGTCAAGGCTCTAAGGTTGACCATTCACGCAGATCTCTCTACCCGCATCCGAGACGCTCAGCAAGAAGCCTTGAAACCAGAGTTTGTTAAAAACGAATGCCTTGGGGGTATGATTAAGAGTTTGGAACTTAAAGAGAACGGCAATCTATATTTCGCTAACCGCATATGGGTCCCTCTCAAGGGAGGATTGCGCGAGCAAGTATTAAATGAAGCTCACAAGACGCGGTATTCCGTACATCCTGGCGCAGACAAGATGTACCAAGATGTTAAAGCGCTGTATTGGTGGCCCAATCTTAAAGGCGCCATCGCGACGTATGTCAGTAAGTGCCTGACGTGTTCGAAGGTAAAGGCTGAATACCAGAAACCATCAGGGTTGCTTCAACAGCCAGAAATTCCCATGTGGAAGTGGGAACAAATCTCTATGGACTTCATCACCAAACTGCCAAGAACACCTGGGGGTTATGACACGATCTGGGTTATTGTGGATCGGCTAACTAAGTCAGCGCACTTCCTGCCGATCAAGGAAACCGATAAGATGGAAAAGTTAGCCCGATCGTATATTCGAGAAGTAGTTTCAAAACATGGAGTCCCAGTGTCCATCATTTCTGATAGAGATAGTCGGTTCACATCAAGGTTTTGGAGATCGTTACAAGGGGCTTTAGGTACTCGTCTTGACATGAGTACGGCATATCATCCCCAAACAGATGGACAAAGCGAGCGAACAATCCAGACATTGGAAGATATGCTGCGCGCTGTGCGCAATCGATTTCGGAGGTAGCTGGGATACTCATCTCCCATTGGCTGAATTTTCTTACAACAACAGTTATCACACAAGTATCAAGGCTGCGCCGTTCGAAGCTTTGTATGGGCGCAAGTGTAGGTCCCCACTGTGCTGGGCTGAAGTGGGTGACAAGCAAATGACTGGTCCAGAATTGATCCAAGAAACAACGGACAAGATTTTTCAGATAAGGGATCGCCTTAAGACAGCGCGCGACAGACAGAAGAGCTACGCAGATGTGCGAAGGAAACCGTTGGAGTTTCAAGTAGGGGATAGAGTACTTTTGAAAGTCTCTCCATGGAAAGGAGTCCCCCGTTTCGGCAAGCGAGGAAAGTTGAATCCGCGCTACATTGGACCATTTGAGATCCTGGAAAGGATCGGTCCGGTTGCTTATAAACTCCGTTTACCCGCCGAACTCAGTGGAGTTCATGATACGTTTCATGTGTCCAACCTCAAAAAGTGCTTATCTGACGAAGCGTTGATTTTGCCGTTGGAAGAGATTCACATCGACAAACAGCTGCACTTCGTAGAAGAACCTATAGCAGTAACCGATTGGAAAGAACAAAAGTTACGCAGAAGCAAAATCAAGTTAGTAAAGGTTCAATGGAACTCGAGGCGCGGGCCTGAATTCACTTGGGAAAGAGAAGACCAGATGCGCATGAAATACCCACACCTTTTTCAGAGCATGGCTTCTGCCAGCAACGTCTCCTAAATTTCGGGACGAAATTCGCTTTACAGGGGGAAAATGTGACACCCGGTAAATTCCTAATCCCTTAAACCAAGTAATCAACCTAAATATTAGGTAATTGTTATATGCGCCTTGCGCGAGCGCGCCATATTAGAAACAGCGCGTGCATTTGTTAGGTGCGGCCTGCGCGAGCGCGCTATGTTAGAACCAGCGTGGGCATATGTTATATGCGCCATGCGCGAATGTTTTGGCTTTATGTTTTCATGTACCTTAACGTTATGTTGTCTAAAGGGTTGACCATCCCGCATGATGCTAAGGCGGGTGCATCCTAAATCGTTTATGCGCGTGCGGAAGGGAACTAACCTCCCCGCATAGCGGGAACATTGAGAGCTAGTTTGTCTGAAGCTCCAAGATGGAATTGACTTCAACATAACTGATCACTATGTTGAAATACCAAGACCACCTGGAGAATCTACAAATGAAACTCAATGTCCCTAACTGCGAGAAGGTTACGTGCTTACCCGCAGCAAAGAAATGTCCTTCACGCAGAAAGCTATGCGCACAAAGTGATACGCACAGAACACTTAGTCTATTCTCCAGACGTAAGGAGATTACTCCCGCCCAAAAGGAAACAGTAGCGTGTTTCAGAGATTTTCCACTTTCTACTGTACACTGACAAAAGTACCTGAAAAAGCACACTGTAACATGAAAAGTCAACTGTCAGCCACCCTATTCTCACCAACCCCAGAACTGCATGTCCTGACCAAATCAAATCAAATCTTTTATCCACTACTCCACTTTTAAATAAATAATAATAATTTCCATACTTTATCATTATTACCCCTAGATATGAAAAGATTACAATCCCCTAAAGCAAGGGATTGTGTTCCCTTGAGTTTGCCTATAAATATGTAACCTAAATTATCACCCAAAACACACTTCAAAGAACTACGAACTTACACTAAACCTCTCCCAAGCATCCGTTGTTTTCATTTCCGATCCTGTTACTAGACCTTCAATTCAAAGGCCAACACCAAGAAAACCCGAATCTCGATTAATCCCTTAACAAGAACCACAGGTGAGTCTCACAGCCCCTATTCTCGCTGTTTTCACTGTTTTTAAACTGTTTTCGGGGCGAGAGACACGTACTTAAATAATGTTTTATCATGGTATACTTACAAGCTATGCAAGCGATTGTGTTTAAATTATATTTCATAATGAGCAATGCGAACGGTTATCTAAGGTTTTCGATGTATGTGCGCTAGAACTCGAGTAAGTGATCACTTTACCATTGGAACTCTAAGGGTAGGGACTGCTGGTTTGATCCACCCACTCGTAGGGGTCGCACCTCTTTGCATGGACGAGTGCCTAGTATGGTCATGGGGCAGTACTATGGGTTTGAGCCCGCTCGTAGGGGTCGCGCCTCTTTGCATGGACGAGCGCCTTGTTTTCCGGCACAACGTCCGCGCGTAACCCGCGGGACGGAATTATTGATTAGCTCGTAGGGGCAGCGCCTCTTTGCATAGACGAGCACGGTTTTTCAGAAATGTCCACGCGTAAACCGCGGGACGGCATTATATTATTTAGCTCGTAGTGGCAGCGCCACTTTGCATGGACGAGCACACTTCCTGTAATGTTCGCGCGTAAACCGCGGGACGATTTTTATCAGATTATGTTTTCAGAACTGTTTTACTAAGCATGTGTTTCAATGAAGCTATTATGTTTATGACGCGATACGATTTATCAAGTTACTAAAACTTGTGAACTCACTCAGTTTATACTGATTCAAATGTTTTACGTGTCTTTCAGGAGATAACTAGGTAGCGCATGGAGTCACACTTAGAGCACCTCACGCTGAACATCTAAAACTAGCTTTTTGGAAGATTTTAGTTCTATCCCTTCGATGCGCGTGGTTGTTCCCGCCGCGCAAAGGGATATGGCGTGGAAATCTTCAACTGTTTTTATGCTTGGATGTTTTTATGTGATTTTTTTTAAACAATGTAATGTATTGGTATTAACCTTTTCATGCGTAATAAAAATCTTACTTTGAATGTTTGCAATGGCCCGTGCTTAATTATCAATCCCCACTCACGCGCGCCCGGCTGTTTCCGCCGCTCAGGGCCGGGTGTGACATTTGGCTTGAAGAATTTAAAACCACATCGAGCTTCGTGTTGTAGATGCTTATAGAACCATGTTGCCCATTGATCTTTACCTCGATTCAAAAACGGTCGGTTGGCCAAAGTTCTCACATCCCAACGAGGCATCATCAATATATCACGAATATGCTTAAAATAATATATCCCATGTTCCCATTTAACCACATATGCTTTAAGCTCTGAATAACAAAGCCACGAAACAATGTTACCTTTAACTGACCTCGGGCTCTTGTACTTTTTTATCTGATATGCTGATGCTCAAATCTTTGCTTGTCTGATATCTTCTTGTTCGTTGTAGCGAAGTGTTTCGATTATCTTGTTCATCTTCTCAACATTATGCTCAAACATACCATCCAAAGCACGTTTTCGTTTCTTCTCTTTCACTGATACATTACTTGTCTCAGTTGCTTATTCCAACGATCACGTTCCTGCCTGAGACGTTCCTCTGCCGCATCAAAATGTTCATTCGTGAAAAACGGAATATCAGTATCTGAATTGTTCATGGTATAAATATCTGGATATTCCTCGGGAGTCACATATTCCACTTCCACCTCTTCATAATCTAGCACATTCCCACGTGGAATACCAGTATTCACACTTTCCTCAAACTCAACTTCAACATCTATCGTCTTTCCCAACTCTTCAACTTCATCCATATTTAGATCCAGAAGCAGAGCGATTTGTTCTTTAGTTAATGAGTGGTCAACAAACTCGCCTTCTTCAATCTCGTCTGCATTCACCATACTACGAACGACCCCATCCATACCAACAAATAAAATAATATTCGTCGCGATCATATTGACCGGCTTCACACTTGTATAATCTTTGAATGGTATGATCTGCAAGTTATTACCATCACCACCACCACTACCACTAGTCCCAGCTTGATTACCTGCCGACGATGAAGTACCACTGCTCGGTTGCGGATCACCATTTCCACCCTTATCAGGATCTTGATCATCGTTCTTCAGTTTTCTCAACTCATCTTCTTTGCATGTCAACTGTAGGATGATCTTATCCTGTTTATCCAATCTCTTCGTTATACAGGGATAACGAATGAGACTTACATTATCGAATGAACTCATTCCTTACGGAGTAACGAATGAGCCTTACAATTAGGCGAATGGGCTTAAAACATAATTACCAAAATGCCCTTCATATATTAAACTAATATAATAATAATATAAAGACTGAGATGCTCGAATCATGTACCAACATTTTTACTTAGAATTTTGGTACTTCTAAGTATGTATTTGTATTTTAGATCATTGATCGTTAGACATACAAATTGGAGACATTTACGAGCATGCTTTGGTGTCTCGGGAAAATACGCGTGCTTGTTGGAGTTGAATAAAAGATATAAAATAAAAGGTTGGATTTGAAGTTGTTCGTGGCGCGCGAGCTGGTGAAGTAGGTCCCTTGCGACATGCGAGGGAGTTTGTGCCTTACTACTTTGGGCGCCGCGACACTTGAAGCAAGTGAAAGAGGCCCTAGCAACATGGGAGCGACTAGAAAATGGGGGGAAATGCCTAATCAATTATATTATCAGTTTGGAACCCTAAGTTGAAACATCTTTACCTTCTACAGTTTCTGAGCATTCTTGGCCGACATTTGGGGCTATCTATAACTGTCATATCAATTTTCAAAGCCTTCTACTCAATAATCGAAGACTGGATGAAAGTTATGTGTGGCTAACTCTAATCGAATCATTCTCGAGTGTAAGATTGCATGATCTAGAATAATATTCTGCACGTTTGGTTTGAACTATTTGATTATTGTTTACTTAAATTCTAGGAATCGATTGTTAGCATTGTCTTAAACTAATAGATGGGAATTAATTTGAAATGTGTTTGAAGCGCTTTCTGACAAAAAGAAATACCAACAAATGTGTGAGTTTGAATTTAAAGGCTTATTTTTTTCCCAATATGACATGACCAATGAAAAGGAATATTCTTATAAATTTTTTTTCAAGAAACTCTCCCTGTTAATCTTATGCTTCCACATTGAACTAACGCCTAATTGTTTCGGGTTTTGAAACATGATTAGAATTTGGAAAAATAACTTGAGTTTTGGATTTCAAGATCAAGATCTTCCCTTTGCTAAAGAAAAAACACAATAGTGATTTTAACACCCATTTTAGCTACCTTATTGTCACTGGAAAATGGGGCATCAAGTAAAATTTGTAGTAGAAATTTAGTGCTGAACTAATTTGAAAGTATAAGAAATGAAATTGTTATACGAGCTTGGGGTATGTTAAGCTCAGAAGTTCACCTGTAACAGATTACTTAAGTGGTATTACTCCACTCGATTTAGAAATTTTGTATGTCTTGGTTTGTTTAAAGAAAAGGATCCTATTTACGGTTCTACCCGTTATGGCTATTGATATACTAACCATCAATCGTTCTACTGTAGTTTTGGAAGTTGCATTTTCGATTAGTGACAAGTTCGTATCTTTAAGAAGAACAACTCTAGAATCAACAGAAACGTGCATTTTTCTGAAAAGACCATTTAGACGTGACAAAACATATACAAACACAACTATAAAAAGACAAGGTAGCACAAAGAATGCTGATACTACACGCAATTGTACCAGTGATAAATAAACACCAATCGATAAAAATAACAACCATTAATGATTATTGAAACATAAAATGTAATTCTAATTTATCTCTCACCCCATATAAAAATACATATATATATATATATATATAGGGAGAGGATCAACAGAAAACTCACCTTTAGAGGGAAAACTAAAAAACTCCTAAAAACTCCAAAAGAATTATTTTTAATTAAAAATAAAAAATATTTTCAAAATTCTGTTTTAGCCATTATTCTTATATTTTCTTATATTTCACTCGAAAAATAAAAAAAAATAAAAAAAAACAAAAAAAAACTGCTGCAATGCACATACGTATTACTGTGCAACACCGTTGTATTACACATGTGTATTACTATGTATTTTTGAGTTTAATAGTGTTTTATTGCATATATTCAATATTTGTGTATTGTATATGTGTAGTAGTGTTGTATTAGTTGGGAAAAAAATAATAATAAAATAAAAGTCGATGTGGTGCACATGTGCGTTAATGTTGTATTACACATACGTACTAATGTGTATTCGATGTGTATTAGTCTTATATTGCATATATACAATAGTGTGTATCAAATATGTGCAATAGTGTTGTGTTCTATGCAATACAAACACTTTTGCATATATGCAATGCACACTATTACACATGCGCACTATACCGACGAGGTTACCAACAAGTTTTTTTTTTTTTTTGAACCAATAACAACATATAAGAATAATGGAAAAAAAAAGAAACTTAAAAAATAAATTTAAAAAAAAAGTTAAAAATAGTTTTTCCGAAGTTTTTAGGAGTTTTTAAGTTTTCTCTTTAAGAGGAGTTTTCACTAGAACTCACCCATATATATATATATATAAGTAAATATATAAGTACTACAAAATTATATTACTAAAATATGTTTTCTTTAAATATTATGGTATATATGATCAAATATGTAAAAAAAATTACATTTCGAATGACTTTTGTATCGGGAGCTTAAAAATCATACGCAAAAATAAAAAATAAAAAGACACGACAGATCGATGTTCTTGTGAGAGCTCAATCAGATCTAGATCTTTTGATTACAACGAAGTTCATGTTGATTATCTATATGGTTAGGCTATGGTATACGTTAGTGTGTGCACTGTGTGTATTGAGAGGACAAATGGACAGAATAACGAGAGGAAATCGGGATATGTTCAGGACTATTTCATTAAAGATAATTTACAGGGTATATATAGAGGATTACTACATTCGCTAACTTAACACTTAACGAATGTGTCATTCGTTACATTAACATATACGAATGAACACTTCATTCATTAATACACTTAAACATAACGAATAGACCTCATTCGTTATCTCATTCGTTAAACAAGGTTAACGAATAAGCTTACATTTAATACGAATGTGTTACATTCGTTACGGGGGTAACGAATGTAACTTACATTAGAGCGAATGGCATTTTACATTAAAGCCCCTATACAAATAAACTATTACATTAATATCTTGACAAAGACCGAGACGTACAAAACATGTATCAACAAACTCCCCCTCGTCTCGAGCTCTTTATCTTCATCTCTGGAACATCGTTGTCTTCCAGTCATTACAACTATGAATCTTGTACGTGTAACAGACTCGAACGACCTTCTGAAACTGCATAGCAAGCTCGTAGTCGCATACGTTTGCAAACCTGATCTGACTTGTAAATAACGCATCGTTGTCAGCCTCAAATAAGTTAACCAGCCACATTGGATCAATTACACGTATTGTCTTCGTATTTGAACCATGACCGTATACAATAACCGCTTCACCAGTAAGATTGTCGTAGTACCAATAATTAAACGTGGTGAATAGACTCTAAGGAAAGATCTTCATTGGAGCCCTCTTCATTGTCTTTGGCGGCTTCACTTGCAATATCATCTTTCTCCAGCATGTGCGTGTATCAATCTCATCAATGTACAGCACCTGTGGCTTGAAGAATTTAAAACCGAAACGGGTTTCATGCAATAACTACTTATAGAACCATCCAGCCCACTTATCATTCCCACGATTCACGAATGGTCATCCACTATCCAAAATCCATTTGTGTGTAGACCCGGACCTGGATGAACTCTGCACAAACAAGTAAATGATTAGTTCAAAAAGGCAGTCCAAGCCTCAGTCTTAGGCTCTCCCTTTGATACTTTCGGAGAAAAGGATAATTTAACACTCATATTCGGTACTTGAGAATAGGTGACTCGTTTCTTGTTATTCTTCTTTAAGTACCCGTCACGTATAATTCCCGAACACGTAGATAAGGTTCCATTTTAATAAAATAAAAAGATAAAATAAGCTGAAGTTGCATAAAATCTTAACCCTCAATTCGGATAATCCCGTATTATCGCGCGGAGAAAGCCCAAGATTTTATACGAAACACCAAGAAAATAAAGCAGAATATTTAAATATTAACCCTCAGGTCGGATAGTCTTATCGCGCAGGAGAGGATCCAATATTTGAACAAAAATAAAGAAAAAATAAAGTTGAATTTCTTTGCAAAATAAAAGATAAAACAAAGCAGAATTTTCTTCAAAAATGAACGCATGTACACACAGCAATCTTGAGGGTTAATATTTGAATATTCTGCTTTATTTTCTTGGTGTTTCGTATAAAATCTTGGACTTTCTTCGCGCGATAATACGGGATTATCCGAATTGAGGGTTAAGATTTTATGCAACTTCAGCTTATTTTATCTTTTTATTTTGTTAAAATGGAACATTATCTGCATGTAATAATACCGACCTTAAGGGAAAATTTTAACTTTCAACTTTATTTTCTATTTCTTATTTTTGCATGAGTTACAACTAATTAATTTAACGAAAAATCAAAACACGTACATGTGAAATTCACTGTATAAGAGATATAAGATTATGTCTGATGGGTGGGTTCCACATATGATTTGTGCCAAAATTGAACAAATTAAGCATATCACCGAAAGTTCTGAAACACTTGTTGGAAGATTTAGGTGGACAACAATACCAATAATCGACATAACATCAGTCATAATGAAAAACTGAAAATAAAACTGAAATGGAAGGAAAACTTGATCAATATGATTCCCTGCTCAACTCACAAAAATATGTACTGCTTTGATAGCTTACTTGTTTAATGTTTTTCGTTATTTGTTCTTTGAAAATTTTCGAAAATCCAAAAAGAGTTGTATTTTTTTTTCTTTTTTCCTGCTTTAGTTTCGATTTACCAAGCTGGCGAATGAATTCAAAAGAAAAAGAAAAAGATTAATCCCCAAAACATTTACGTTAATCGTGCTTAATGTATTTACTGCTGGTATCAGTTGTAGGTTTAAAGTAAAAATCCGTTTAAGTTAAACATTACCGATCCATGGTTGGTCGGGTATCTTAATGTATGCAATTAAAACCTAAAGTGGATTTAATTGAATCTTTAATTCATTGTATAAAACCCTAATTGGTTTTAATGAATATTTAATTCCTTAATGAGATTGATTCTCATTCTCTAAGGAAGTTGGTGATTCATTAAATGGTTTAATGAATGTAAAGCCATTCGTTATTTAAACATAACGAATAAGTTTCTTATTCGTTATATCTTCATTCGTTTCCGTTGTGCATAACGAATAGAAGACATTCGTGTGACCATTAACGAATGGAATGGATTTAATGTATCATTCGTTAAGAATTTAACGAGAATTTAACGAATGACATTCTTATTCGTTAGAAACATTAATAAATAACGTATATTCGTTATAGTTTAACGAATAAATCCTTATTCGTTTAAAAGGTTAAACGAATCAAGATGAATAAGTTAACGAATGAGGCCATTCGTTAGTTCAAAATTTGAACGAATGACCTCGGGTTGTGTGAAATCTGAGGGTTTATTATCCCAAGGTCTGACGAATGGGATCTCATTCGTCTGTTCATATTCACTCAGTTTCCTAAGAAAACTCTTGCCAAAATTTTTCAAAATCCTATACTTACATTTTAGTCTAATCAGTTGATTCCTTTGTGTTATTCAGGTATTGACAATCGCTCTGATATGATAAGATTGAAATTTCATCAGTTATTTGAGGTTTAATAGAGTGTTTGAGATATGCATGTTTATCAAACAATTGTCAGCAATTATTCAGTATAATTGAATCGATTATTCTGCAAATGATTCATATTATTGCTTGAAAACGACTATTGATTGTCTTAGATAGGATAAATTGATAAACTACATGTGTATGTTAATAGATTAGTAGATTAGACGATGTCAAAATTAATTTTATAATTTGACTCTGAATGGTCAACGTCTGATCAGGAGAGATTCGTTATATATTAACGAATGATTGTTATATTCGTTAAAATTTGTTAACGAATGATTATATGATCGGTTAACGAATGATCAAGTTGATTCGTTAAAGGTTCAATATTTGATTCGTATAACATATGTTAAAAGTAACGAATGAATAGTGTTAATGTATAACGAATGTCTTAATCGTTTTAAATCTCTTAACGAATGAGATAGTCATTCGTTATTCAGATTTTAATATCTTAATATTATTCTAATGTTTATGTTTGATTTCAACAGAAACGGCTGACGAAATTATTCAGAATCCAGCTCCCGAGCAAAACCTAGAAGCTAATCATGTTCAAGCTGAACCTGAACAAGCACCTGCACGGTTATCGTGGAATGAAAGTCATAACATTTGTGCCTATCTCGAGCCGAAATTTGATGATACACCTATCTTTGGCGGGATGATCAGCTTCTTGACTCGTTCGAGAATTTACAAGGCCATATCTACTCGCACTGTGGTTTATCAGAAGCTTATACGTGCGTTCTGGGATACTGCCCGATTGAGTGAAGCCGAGAACCAGATAGAGGCTGTTATTCAAGACAAACGAGTGATGATCGATGTTTGAGTGATTCGAGACTCGTTAGGGTTTATTGATACTATTGATGATCGATGTGAATTCGATAAGGATTTGATTAGAGGATTATTCGGTCGAGTAAAGTATAATGGCGATTTGGGTAGATCGATGTACAACAAAACGAACTTGTGTGAACAATACAAGTACTTGTTGCATGTGTTGATACACTGTCTTGGAGGACGTAAAGGTGGATTCGATGAATGTCGATCGATGCTTCAATCTGTTTTCGTGGCCTTAGTGTTAAATAAACCATTTAATTTCTCTGAAATGGTTTATTATCACTTGAAGGAAAACTTGACGAGCCGTCATAAGTTTTTAATGTATCCAAGGTTTCTACAGATGATAATCAATGATCTGCAGCCGGACTTGATTAAAGATTAAGATGATGTTATGAAGCTGAAGCACATGGATGATGAAACAATGAGACGTTTAAGATCGTACCGAGGTCAGAGTCTTGCAGATCGACCAAAATTCAAACGTTTGATTGGTCATTTGGTGAATATTGATTATGTTGCACCGCCTAATGATCGTTGGATTCATGATGATTCCGATTCTGAACGTGAAGGTGGTGATGGTGGAAATGATGGAGGTGATGGTGGTTATGGTGGTCCAGGACCACAGGCTGAGTTAAGTTATGAGCAGAAACGTAAACATAAAGGGAAAGAAGTGATGGTTGAAAAGAGTGATAAAGTAAAGAAGCAACGTGTTAGACGTGGGTCAAGGATTGAGATTCCGAGTCAACCGTTTGTTCGTTCGACTCCTCCTGTATCTATTTCAGATCCAATTCACACATCTCCTGCACCTACACAGATTCCAAGGTCACCGAATCCGATTCACATTCCAGTGTCTCCGGTACCTCCTTTTATGACCTTGATTACTACTGCACGACCAGATCCAGTATTTGGTGATGTTCTTCAGACTGTGTTAGCTTGTATGCCTACACCGCAGCCTACTACTCCGATGACTCCTGTTACACCTACACCGTTACCAAGACCTGAGCATTCGTTTATGACTTTCAATCGTCCTCAGGGTTCGATGCAACTACTTCATCCCCATTTTTATGAGTTGTCTCCCAGTGGCCAGTGGTTTAATCTGTTAAATCTGGTTCATATGCAACAAACCCGGATTCAAGCAGATCGTTCATTTCAGGAACAGATGCGGGCAGAGCAGCGGAATATGTTTAGACATATTCAGTTCATTCAACGAGAAAATAGGGAACTGAAAGCCCTTGTTGCTGCTCAGGGGGAGAGATTGGACAAGCAGGATGAGATCATTCTTTAGTTAACGTGTAAAGAAGATGAGTTAAAGAAGTTAAAGAACGATGAAGATGATCAGGATGGAGCAGGTGGTGGGGTAGATCAGCAACCGGGCGGCAGTTCTGCACCATCGGCAGGTAATAAGACTGATTCGAGTATTGGTGGTGGGTCTGGGGTTAGTCAGTTGCATATAGTGCCATACAAGGATTACACGAGAGCTAAGCCGATTGATGTTATTCCAGCAAATATGATTTTATTTGTGGGAATGAACGGAATAGTGTATAGTATGGTGAATGCGGACGAGATCGAAGAAGGTGAATTTGTTGATCATTCATTAACAAAAGAACAAATTGCCTAGCTTCTGGATCTAAACGAAGATGAGGTGGATGTGTTGGGTAAAAGTGTGGATGTGGATGTTGAAATAGAAGAAAGTACAAACACAGGCATTCCACACGGGAATGTGCCTGATTTTGATGAGGTAGAGGTCGAAGATGTTACTGCCGAGGAGTATCCTGAGTTTTACACCGACAACAACAACAATGACTCAGGTATTCTGTTCTTTACTACAGAACATTTTGATGCAGTAGAACGTCGTTTACGGGAAGAGATAGAGAAGTGGAATAAAGCTGCGGAGACCAGTCATTTATCGGCGATAGAGAAAAAGCGCAAACGTGCTTTGGATGGTATGTTCGAGCATAATGTGAAGAAGATGAACAAGATGATCGAGACCTTTCGTTATCATGAACGGGAGGAAGTCAAATTAGCAAAGGCTCGAGCATCGGCATACCAAATGAAGAAGTACAAGCCTGCAAAAGATGGAAAAGGTGATTTGGTGTCGTGGCAGTTTGATTATGAGCTTAAGGTATATATCGTTAAGTGGGAGCATGGTATTTATTATTTCAAACTCCCACATGATATATTATCTATGCCTAGATGGGATGTGAGAACACTAGCTAACCGACCATTCGTGAATCGTGGGAACGATAAGTGGGCTGGATGGTTCAATAAGCAGTTATTGCATGAAACCCGTTTCAGTTTCAAGTTCTTCAAGCCACAGGTGCCTACTCATAAGTACATTAATGAGATTGATACACGCACATGCTGGAGAAAGATGATATTGCAAGTGAAGCCGCCAAAGACGATGAAGAGGGCTCCAATGAAGATCTTTCCTTAAGAGTCTATTCACCACGTTTAATTATTGGTACTACGACAATCTTACTAGTGAAGCAGTTATTGTATACGGTCATGGTTAAAATGCGAAGACAATACGTGTAATTGATCCAATGTGGCTGGTTAACTTATTTAAGGCTGACAACGATGCGTTATTTACAAGTCAGATCAGGTTTGCAAACGTATGCGACTACGAGCTTGCTATGCAGTTTCAGAAGGTCGTTCGAGTCTGTTACACGTACAAGATTCATAGTTGTAATGATTGGAAGACAACGATGTTCCAGAGATGAAGATAAAGAGCTCGAGACGAGGGGGAGTTTGTTGATACATGTTTTGTACGTTTCGGTCTTTATCAAGATATTAATGTAATAGTTTATTTGTATAGGGGCTTTAATGTAAAATGCCATTCGCTCTAATGTAAGTTACATTCGTTACTCCGTAACGAATGTAACACATTCATATTAAATGTAAGTTCATTTGTTAACCTTGTTTAACGAATGAGATAAGAATGAGGGCTATTCGTTATGTTTAAGTGTATTAACGAATGAAGTGTTCATTCGTATATGTTAATGTAACGAATAACACATTCGTTAAGTGTTAACTTAACGAATGTAGTCATCCCCTATATATACCTTGTAAATTAACTTTAATGAAATAGTTCTGAACATATCCCGATTTCCTCTCGTTACTCTGTCCATTGTCCTCTCAATACACACAGTGCACACACTAACGTATACCATAGCCTAACCATATAGATAATCAACATGAACTTTGTTGTAATCACAAGATCTAGATCCGATTGAGCTCTCACAAGTGGTATCAGAGCCACATATCTGATCTTCGATGCTTCTAGTTGGTTTAATCGTAAAATTGATCATGTATTGGATTCGGTTCATGACAAATTGATTGAGATTTGAAGTTCAATTGAGTTCTAGTGAAACAGAGACTTGTATGAATTGATTCAAAGTGAATTGTTCTAAGTGTATTGATTCATTATTAAGGTATTAAGGAATGAGAATTGGAGGATTGAGTTTAATCTGAGTTTGAATTGAGGTTTGATTAGACGATTGATGTTTGTATTGTGTTCGGATTAGTATGAATCTGGATCGAGTAATTGACAAGTTTGATGAGTGTTCGTGAGTTTGGACAAGATCAGTGAGGTTCGGATTTGGTTTATGAACAGATTGATAAAAGTTTAGGGTGAATACATAGGATTTGGACGGATTTTGAAGTTTGAATTGGTTTTCAGACCTGATGAAGATTTGCATACTCATTCGTTAAGATGAAGTCTGATTCGTTAAGACATAACTGCTCATTCGTTACGTCTAACTACCTATTCGTTAAAACCTAACGGCTCTTTCGTTAACCATTCGCTCTTCAAATGACATTCGTTAAATCTGATTTCATACTCATTTCAAGCCGATTCTTTAGCACCATTCGTTATACCTCATTCGCTAAACTCATTCGTTAATCTCTTTTCATTTCATTTATTAACGAATATCGATCCATTCGTTAATCAATTCATTCGTGAAAATCTTTAACGAATATCACTCATTCGTTAATAGAGATAACTCTCATTCGTTACTGTGTACCCATTCGTGTAAATAGTAACAGTAAACTTTAAAGGTTTAACAAATTTGATCCTTGAAGTTTAAACAATTGTTTCATCATGGCTTCGCAAAACATTTCTTACTATGCATTAGCATCTTAGAACGCCTTAATGCAGCAGATGCTGACCATGGATAATGAAATTGGCAATCACAACAAATGTCCCAAATTGTTAAAACTTTCAGATTTTGCTCGTTGGGAACCGAGGTTCCGTGCTCACTTAGGATCCGTTCATCCAAGTATTATGCGTTTTCTCGATGATGTATATGCGGCACCTCTGGTAGGCAGTCACAACATGGGTTGGACTCCTAAGGAATTCAAGGATTATGAAACTCAAGAGTTGAAAGATTTTGAGAGTGAAACTAAAGCTTATTCAACTCTCACTATGGCATTACCTGAACAAATTTTTCATCAATACAGTACCATTAAGATCTGTGCTTCATTGTTCACAACTTTGAAAACAAGAAGTTTGGGGAACACTCTCGAGAGTAAGAAGACTCTCGTAAAATTTCAATTTAGAAATTTTATTTTGATGAAAAATGAGACGGTTGACGAAATGATTAACCGATTTAGTCATCTGATTGTTGAGATGTCAAGTGTCAATCTTGAGCCAACTGAAACAGATAAGATTAATACACTGAAGAATGCCTTGCCTCCTTCATATTTGACTTTCCTGTTTGTATTGAAAGAAAACGGTTTCTTTCGAAACACCGAGCTTACAGCTGTACAATTCATCAATAAGATTGAGGAAAGAGAATTTGATATCAAATGTCAAAACTCGTTGAAGGAAAATCAAAATCAGCATCCTACAAATCAAAATCCTTCACTCTATGGGGGTGCTATGCCAGCAAATCATTCTTCAAGTTCTGTACCAATTAATGCTTTCTTTGCCCAAGCTCAAGAAGAAATTCCTAATGTAAACTGTCCTCCTAATGTATGCTTTATGGCTAATGGAGCTAATGCAAGCACAAATGTTCTAGCTTCAAGCTTGCCTAAATTAAATCTGCAAGAGGCTGAATAACAGTTTACATTCGTGTGCGCTTTCATGACTTCATATGAACAGCTTGTTGGAAGCAAAATAGCCACGAGTGAATTAACAGATGAAGACTATGATCAAATTGACCCGCATGATCTTGAATTAATGGATCTCAAGTTGAACATGGCTATGATTGTTCGAAAAGTCAAGAAATTTATGCAGAGAACTGGGAAAGATCTACCTGCTTTGAATAAAAGGATTGGATTTGATAAACTGAAGGTGAAATGTTACAATTGCGGGGACTTTGGCCATTTTGCCAAAGAGTGTGATAAACCTAGAAAAGAATATTCGGGGCCACGCAATTCAGATAGATCTTCAGGAAAGAATTCATCTGGTGGGGATAAGAGTAAAATGACTTCATCTGGTGATGAACAAGATAAGTCTCCTGCTACTCAAGCTTTGGTGGCTAATGAAGCTGTTGATTGGTCTCAACGTTTGTTGGGAAATCAAGCTAATATGGCAATTGTTGAACCAGTGGAGAAATTCGAAAATGCTAGCAGTGATAATGTATCTGAGGAAAGTGATTCATCTGACTCTAAAACTGATACTAATCAAAATTCGTCATCTCAAACCGAATCAATTCCTGATCAAGTTGAATCTTATGCATGTATGGCTAAGATTGATGAAGTATGTCCTAAACCTCAAATTAATGCATCTGAATCTTCAACTGATATGATTGAGTGTGCTGAATGTGCTGTATCCAAAGCCAAACTTGAAACAGCTTTAAATCATAACAATACTCTCACAAAAGATCACTTTATGATCAATGAATGCTACAAACAGAAATCAAAATTACTAGAACAGTCAACTCTTAAAATTCAAAAACTGTCTGAAAGCAATCATGATCTTAAAGCTAAGATTCAGTGTAAGGTTATCGTAGTTGATCAACATTTTAAGGAGATTCTTCGACTCCGAACCTATATTTCTAATCTCGAAAATGAAGTGATGGAACTTAAAAATAAGCTTGGAAAATTTATAGATTCATCATTTCTTTTGAATGAAATCATTGAAGTTAACCATACACATAAGAAAAATGGAAAAACAGGTTTGGGATATGTCGAGATTCCTCCTCCCTTTAAGGAAGATTACAATAGCATTCCTGATATGGAAAAATGCTCAGATATGTCTACTGTTAAATTTGAAGATGTTGATACAAATAAAACTGCTCAAGAACCGATTCATATCAAAAGTAAAAATGTTTTTACCAAAAATGAATTGGATGGTTCAATCGAGGAGTTGACTGAACTAGATGAGATTGTCAAAAACAAAAATATACCTGTTGACAATCACATTCTGTGTGAACCTGAAGAGTTTGAGCAAGAGGTTTATGACTCAAAGTCGTTGGAAGATTCAGTGAAAAAGTCTAATGTAATTCCTAAATCGAAGAAGTCAAATAAACCGACTGTAACTGATGAGGAATTGATTAAATTTGTTAATCCTCAGTCGGTTTCTTCAAATGGGAAAGTTTTTAAGTTAAAGGGTTTATCAAAAGTTTTTTCGGACAAGGAAGTTCCATTGAACCTTCTTAAACCTAAAATGATTGAAAGTGTATATCAGGATGACACTTCAAAGGTTACCGAACTTGAACAAAAAATTCTATCAATCAAAATATGTTAATGTTCAAGAAAAACCAAGAAATAATGTGTTTAAACCTATCACATTTGTAATATCATCAGGTTTGGAGAATTCTTCGAATATAACAAATCTTGAATTCTATAAAAACAAAAAGGGTTTAAAACATGAAATTCCAAAGACGGTCACATTTGAGAAACCCAAAGATGATATTCATCAATCTTTGCTACCTAATAAGACCTGTGTTTCACAACCAAAATCTTTGGACTCTCGTTTATGTTTCAAATGTGGTGAACCAAGCCATGTTTCCAAAAAGTGTAAAGCAAAGATAGATGATATCAAAAACTCATCAACTCGAAAGACTGATTTGGTTTGTCCGTAGCTGTCGAATGCTTTCCAATACTTTAGCATCCAATACTTTAGTCTTCTATACATTAGCGTCCATTACTTTAACGACAAATACGTTAAAGTCGAATACTTTAACCGCTAATACTTTAACTGCATATCATTAATCGTACAGCCAACCTCCCCCTTGGCTGATGATTCTCGGGCTTGTGCAAACAGACAAAATATACCTTCTTTGTAAGCAAACCAACAACTTGTAGCTACTCGTATCAAATCTCCCCCTCAAATCAGCATCTCCAGGTGATCATTTCGATCATCCAACTGGCATATGATATGGTTCGATCAAACAAATCAATTAGCAGCAAGTCATCGGCTATCTGTCGCACCGGTAAAGTAAAAATGTCTTTACATTTGACCTCGTCACCATCTTCATGAACAACTCGATCACTCAACATCTTTCACTTATGTAACACCCCGTAACCGCAGCGGAAACGTACACGGGATGCAACAGACACATCTGATATCAACAGCATTGCTTATAAAGAAACACCACTACAATAATTTAAACGTATTACATTGTTCAGAGTTTCGTTACCGACTAGGCGTTATCACATAAGTTTTACCAATAGTACGTTAACATGTTTAAAACAAAATATAGACCCTTAAGCTTCCACAAAATAGCACACATCATCAAGCACGTATCACTCATTCCAATTTGGGTGTACCTAGAAAGCATGTAAAGAAAACGGGTCAACTACGAATAGTTGGTGAGTTTCACTAATTTAAATAAACCATGATAAATCATTTTAATAATCATAAATTAATGATGTAATTATGCTGAGCCTACAAGTGAAAACTCTGTTAACCCAGAAACACATTTAATTACCTCTGGGGACACTGTTAACCCAGAAACACATTTAATAACCTCTGGGGACACTGTTAACCCAGAAATATATTTAATAACCTCTGGGGACACTGTTAACCCAGAAATACATTTAATAACCTCTGGGGACACTGTTAACCCAGAACACTGTTTCGGGCCTTACAATATTAGCAACTCAGACAATTACTATCTTAATACATTACCGTACGATTCCCGTACAATAAACATTATATAAATACATTCATTTCCATGCGATCGGCATGTACTTAAACACTGTGATAAAAACATGCTTTCCGCCCCGGGAAAATATTTAAAACAGTTCAATAAAAAGGGGCTCGTGAAAACTCACCTTTTTGGTGAGCAGAGATGTAATACTGTGCACGGCTACCTGTCCGGATCTGTAATACGATCCCTAAGTCGTTACTACACAATTTCTATTACTATAACTTAAATTCGTGTTAACCGGTACGTCCGGGGACACTGTTAACCCAGTACCGTACACGATCCGGGGACAATGTTAACCCCGATACACTTCTCAGGACTTAGATTGTGATATCACTTAGAGTTCTTTAGTCAAAACTACCATTAGTTTGTTTTCTCGTTTTGCGTGCCTAGCACGGTTATTCGTCTTTATGTTTTCAAAAATGAGTTTGGCCACATACGACCCGAAAATAGTTGTTATTGATATTTTAATTAAAGTGGTGAAATTAGAGCTCGGTTTAGACACCCCGTTTGGCCGCGGGGCCCGTTTCCGTCTTTAATATACCGGAAACGACTAAATCGGGTAAAATTACCCAAATCATCCGAATTACTTTCGGATGATTTATTTTTACTTGATTTACTCAGTTTCATGAAAATAGTCCATTTTTAGGGTTTTTATACACCAGTCAGCTCGCTTAGGCGAACTTTGCCGGTTTACACGTTTTAAGCTTTAAAAGTTTGTTTTTAAGTTCCATTTAGCACAAATAAATATCCGTTTAGTCTCGGATCTTGAAATTTTGCACAATTCAGTTTTTGACAGTAAGGAATTTTATAAAATATTTTCAGATTTAATTTCTATATTTAACATTTATTTATCTATTTTTAAACGTCATTTAAACACTAAATATGTCGAAAATACCAAATGACCTTAGAAAAATCCCAAATTTTTCTGGGATGACCCCTGCCATCCACATAGTCCCCTGTAATTTTTCGAGAACCAAAATCTCATTTTTCATGCCATTTTCACCAAAACCGAGCTAGAAAACCCTAGAACTCGTTTTACCGAAAAGCCTACTTAGACTTCTCCGATGGACCTGAAATTTTGTGGGTGACTTTTATACGTTAGAAAAAGCTTATCTAAATTTTTCCAGAATTTTTCATGATGTTTAGCTATTTTTCACCATTTTTAGCCAAAACCGAGCATTAAATTCACCAAATATTCATCCTTTATCCAAAAATTACCAAAATTTCACAGATCTCATATTTTCATGTGTAGATCATCTCTGTGAAATTTCATGACTCAACTCTAAGTCTACCACAATCTGTCCAAATCTTACAAATCATACGAAAAACCGAACTACCTTGTGTTTCTAGCCTTAGATCGCAAAGATCTTGCTTTCTAGCCTTTGCTAGCAACTAGCTACAACATCTACAAGCACAACAACACCACACCAAGCAAGTTATACCCACAATCAAGCCATTTCTTTCATGGTTTCGGTTAAGACATCAAAACAAAGATTTTAACCGTAAAAATTCGTTTTTGACTCTTTTAAATCCTTTCTTGGACCAAGATCCCTTGTATAACTTGTATACATCACTTGATCATGCAATAATCGGTTTCATCTCGGGTTTTCACCCATTTTTCACTTGAAACCTCATTTTCTCATGATTTTGGAATTAAAAAGCAAGATCAAACCATAATAACATGTTTATACCTTGTGGATCTTCTTAAAAATCAAAGGTTTTGGTTGAATGTGTAAAGGGTTGAGAAGATTTGGAGGGTTGGAATGTTAAAAAAAAAATGAAGTGTGTGTGTGTGTACCAATGGACCGATCGGTCCATGTATGGTGTGGGGGGGGCCCACATCTCAAACCTTGGCCACACATTTGGATTGTGTAATCCGGATAATGTTGTGGATAATCTGGTTCAGTTCGTTTTTCGGTTAAACACTTAATTCGGCTTAAAACGAGGCCAAAACGGTCGTTTTTCGGCTTAAAAATAAAATTTATATAAAACCGATTTAAAAACTTTAAAAACTTAAACCATGACATTTATTGACTTAACATATCATATTGTCGGTAATTGTGCATCTTTTTCGGCTTGATCGATCGTCTCTTGCTTGGTTTGATATTAAAGGTTTCGTTTAACGTACTGACGTACCATTAAATCGAAATCCTTTTTCTGTGCTATAATTCACTTATCCCGAAGCTTTAATACTTCGTAAACCTTACTAAACATCATATATTTCGTCTATAATGAAATCCCGATTCGTTCGGGTTTCAATAACCGTTCATCGATTAATCGTAATTTCAATACGACTAGCTGTACATTCGAGTATAATTCGTACTGTGAATCTTATATACTCGTATAAACACATTATAATTCATATATTCGGTATTAAATAACACGTAAATAGTATATTCCGGCTAGGGTATACCTGAATTTGCCGGAATCGTTACAACTTAGTTCTTCACTCTCTCGATAACGTCTATCCCAAAACATATCTCATTGAAGCTCTTCGGCAACCAATACGCTTGGATGCACTAATGCTTTTGGCATGTAATTTAGAGTTCCAATCTTCGTTAATCAATCACGAACGATCAAATTCTTCAATCCAATAACAAGACCCGTATATTCTTCAACCACATCAACCCATTCAAGAATGTCCCCTTTAACAGAAGCAATCCGCCGAATACTCGTAGCCAACATAGTCAGGATCAAAGTCCCTCAGAAAGAAGTAACTGGACAGACACTCGTATCCCACATAGTCAGGTTTCAATCTCGAACAAATCAATCAACAATCGAAGAACAAACACAGTCTTAAACTCGGTCAAACATAGCTTTGCAAATTACCACCCGAATTAACCTCTTTGAAATTTTTATCTCCCCAATTTCTTGACAAATTAGGCAAGGTCTTGAACAATTCTTCGAAAATCTTCAATAAACGTCTCGTTAAATTAATCGGTTACTCCCCCTTGGCCCCTCGATATGCGTGAAAAGTCGGCCGGAAAATATATCACCAAAATTTGCTAGAAGAGTATCTAGCATATTCGGAATATCCCCGAAAAATTTCGTTTAAGAAAATTTTTCGAAAATACTCCTTTTTTTTTAAAGAATCTCCTCATACGTTACATCCTGTTCACATTCGTCATCCAGCAACCATCCACATTCGTTACTCATGAACGAATATGTCTCATTCGTTAAACCCCATAACGAATGGCTTATACGTTAAACCACATTCGTTAACCTTTTAACTAATGTCTTCCATACGTTAATCACACTCACATTCGTTTAAACAGTTGACGAATGATGTTTCATTCGTTATGATCTTCACATTCGCTTAACACTATAACGAATGAGTTTAAACTAACGAATGAGTCGTTAGGCAGTTACTGTAGCACCCTCGCCGGAAAATACAGTTACATTCATCGGAAAAACGATTTCCATGGCCGGAAAACGCAAATCTTCATCTAAACATCAAATTAACATCCCAAAATTATCCAGAAGGTTCGGATTTTCATCCAGATCATGAATTCAGTATCAATTTCAGCATAAACTCCATGAATCAACACCAAATTCATATGAACAGTGACCATGGCCGTCAAAGCTTCAACCATGGCAGATTCCACATTTCATCATAATTAACCTCCAGATTATCTCCGAACACTCGGATTTCATCCAGGAACACAAATTAACCATCAATTTTAAGAATCATTCGCTGAATCAATCAAAAATTGATGAAACAATACTTTAAGATGACGAACACGATGAACACGAGTTCATACGTATCACGAGCAACCTCTAACTCTGATACCAGTTGTGAAAGCGTTATACAAACGTTTACGAGCCAAGATCTAGTCGCAATCGATACGTGATTCGTGTTGATACGTTAAACAAATACTTTATTGATGATCAATACGTTACATGAAGATATGTTAATGGAGGTCTAGAGAGAATCCGGCATGGTAACGGTACATAAACATAAATATGGCACAAAATTCTATGCAAAACAACTATGGAAGTCCTATTTATAGGCATATCCCATTCGTTAGAACAGTAGCAACGAATGAGACCTCTCATTCGTTAACAAGGTTAACGAATAAGGTCTTTCCATAGCCCATTCGCTAAGCACCCTTAGCGAATGGGTATACCTTAACGAATAAGCCACCATTCGTTACACTGTAGTAACGAATAGGCTCTTACCTTAACGAATAGCCTAGTCTTTAACGAATCAGGCTTCATTCGCTAAACATGCTTAGCGAATGAGCCTTTATACATTAATATAAAGACTAAACAACCCCTATCCTATTTGAACAGCTGCGGACACCAAATTCGTGCGCTTACAGTTCTTAGTTATGACAAGTAAGCTTGTATATTACATAATACTGAACATCCGTCTTTATATATTACATATGCATGAGACCCGTAACTAATGTCTGTATAATTTAGTGAGTGACATAAATAAACAAAAATCTCTAACCCTTCATCTTATTAAATAACATGCACTCCTGATCATCTAACCTTACATAAATCAATGTTACCTCCACAATTGTACGCTGATATACATCAGGCCATTCATCACCACTAACAACCAAAAAAAGAAAATGAAAAATTAAAACAGTTAATTAATTTATAAGCCCTATAACTGATCAGGTTGATTGTTGTCGGAGAAAAGAAGTTACCAATGCCAACATAGAATGTAATCCATCGTGGTCCATACGCCAACTTCACACGCCATTCACCATTCCATGTTTCCTATCCAAGAAAAAATAGTAGTCTTATACATAATAAACAATCATGTAGTTACATATTTGTAAGCAAACAATAAACAACATTTATAATTGGGTACTAAACCACACTGGCAAATTAATCTTGTTGTCACATGCTAGTTTTTGTAATCATATTTGGAATGGACAGAAGCCCATTTTTTTCCATGAACCCTCACATTTGAGTTTGCTAAATTTTTACCACATTAATGGATTTCAAATCTCTTGACATTTTCCCTATCTATACACGTTTTCTTCCTCAGCATCTATATAATCACCAAAACATCTACAATTCTCATTCTTAAACATTACTGAACACGAGGTATTACAATATTTCCCTGTATAAAAAAAAATGTTTCTTAAAATTCAATCATCATATCTAACACTAGCAATTTAACATATGCTACTTCTATCGACGTGAATGCTATAAAGAACAACTAGCCACCCTGTCAAAGTAAAATTACCGAGATACGACCTATCTAGCAACAAAAGCATCGGTCGATAACCTCACTAATGAACAAAATACATTTTAAGATTATAATCTCAACCTTACTAACAGAGACAAACAACTAACCTTTGGAGAACCTAGTTTAGATTAAGATATATAAACTCACTTAATCAAACAAGTATGCTTAGGAAAGACGAGATCTCTCAAACTTAATTTTTGGAAAAACAAACTGATTTTAGCATAAAAAAAAATGCAATTTTTTTTCTCTCAATCTCTACCTTTATTAGAAATATTACCAAAAATGGCATGTTAATGGAACGGGTCACTGAATGCTAGCCGCGAAAAAAAATTGAGGTATGATGGTAAAATGTGAATGCACCTAGGATTCTATTCTTGAGAATAAAACTAAGGAAAATATAGATATGTGCTTAAGGACAATGGCTTTCAAATAAGAAAAGGCTAATACATATCACAATATACATATGATGTTCTTACCTGATTGAACTGAGGAGCGCTCAAAAGAACATGGTTTTCTTCAAGAAGTAGGACATCAAAAACACAGCGACCTTGTGCCAACTTACATGTGTAGTGTGCCTCATCTGTATTATAAACTAAGGACCTGCCATTGATTTTCAGTTCCACCTGTTCATATGCAAAAAATGGAATTTGAAAATGACCAAATCAAAACTGATCTATATTTATGTGATAAAGAATCATTTTATAACTAATTTCAATAGACTAATTACAATTAGCCAGTGCCAAATATAAAATAAAACTGGTAAGTTAGGGACTTGTGGTTGTTTCATGTTGTGCAAACCAAAATGAAGAAAATAAGGGTAAAATAGGAATAATTGCAGGGCGTAACAGGTTACAATAGTAGAGGTTACAAATCAGGTGGGTCGGTTATGCTAGGTAATATGTTGAAAACACAAACATTTTGTGTCCGTATTTTGTAAATACTTATTGCGCTAAATATAAAGTACAATAATAATAGGTAGGTTGTAAGAATATCAAATCGAACTTGTTCATTAGTAAATGGGATGATTATGACACTCCTCAGTACTAAAACGAGCGGAACCGGGATATACTAACACAATAAATACGGGTTTCCAGCATACCTTTTCCAACTCCGGTTTTAGATTCTCCACCGTGATGTAGTAGTTACCAGACAGTAAAATATTCTGCTGAATTATGCATTTCCTATTTGAACATGGAATTAATATAAGAATAAGAATAACTCAACAAAAATCAAGGATTTTGATGGTCAACATCTCATTTTTACCTTGAATGATGTTCCAGGAGAGGGTGGTATTAGGACCTGACTGATCATACAGGCATTGGTCAGAAGCATAACAATAACCATCACCATTATCATGGCCATATCCATCACTCGCTGCAAAATTACATATTTCTCAGTAAAATAAAGTTATAGAAAAGGAGTTTTTTAGCTAGGGGTCTTGGTTGAATAGAGGAAATGTTTGCCCTTATCTGACTATGCCTAGACCCTGCACGTACTATCTTGTTATGCTATGAGTGGGATCTTGTTGTTTTTGTTTGTTACACCATAATAAAATCAAGAATCATTCAAGTGCATTGAAGCAGCCATTAGTTATCTAAGGTACTAAAACTCTTCAATATTACCATTAATTATCTGAGTATACTTCATGACACATATTGCAATACAAAACTGTTTGTTATGCAATATATAGCTATACAATATATTGTCAAATACGTGGTTCAAAGACTTCGTGTGAATTTTTTACGTAATTAAAACTCCTAACGGAATTGCAAATATAGATTCTCCGAAATAAGAAAGAAAACGACTTAAGTTACCTCGACGGATCGTTATAAGCAATTTTGAAGAACTGACTGCACTGTAAGTTACATTAATCTGTGACCCCTCATTCAAGAAATACATCCAAGTCTGCAAAAGAGGGAGTGAACTGTTTTACTTAATTTTCTATAACTTGACAAAATAACTGAAATTATAACAGCTTGCCTTGTGTGAATTGGCTTGAAGATATGCACAGTGTACATCTAACCAACCACTTATATCAAGATGCGGTTTCTTGTTAAACCCATAGAGTGTTGGTCCAACATTGTTTTTGACATGTTGCTCCACCTATTAGAACATTAAGTAACAATGATGAATATCAAAATACGATCACAAAATAAGTGACCGACACCGAAATCTTACATTGATATTCTCCACCAAGAACCGGTTTGGTTGAAGCAAGACTGAAGAACCCATCCCAATTGTAATGCTTCCATTCTTGTAAACTCTAAAGGCCATGCTAAAACATACTGTTGTAATGCCAGATATATTTAGCATGAGCATTTTACATGAAGATACACACAAATTAAATTAACAACACATTCAAACATTTATAATCAAGGTTCTATGTGTTTATCGAAAATGTAAATAATCATTCTTAAATACTATAGTGGTCCTCAAATAATGCACCAGAAAGCCAAATCAGAGTTTTATAAACTTGTTCATTGTTTATTTTTCAAAATGCAATAGAACTAAAAGTTTGAAACCCTAAACACATATAATTGAGGGAACTAATTCAGAAGAAAAAAAAACCTAATCTATTTTAAAAAAAAGTAAAAAAGAAAATTTAATGTATTAGGTTTTTACCGATTGAGCATAGCATGGCAGCATATGCTATGCAGGTAATCAAGCCTCTTCCCGGCAGGAAACTAGGGTTCCGTCGTGACACCATCGGAAAAGCACGATTTCCAGCATGTGGATACAAAGATGCTGGATAACCATCCGCTTGGCCATTTCCGGCACTGGGATAGAAAGATGACGGAAAACCATAAACAATACCTTCTGTGGCATTGTGTATATTATCATTATCAGCTTCAGTTTCAGAGACCGAAGATTCATCCCCGTAAGATCTTTGAAATTCCCTGACCATTCTCCAAAGAACATCATAATCATCCATTATAAACTCAAAGGAGAAGAGAAATCAAATCTGTAAGAAGTGAGGATGAAGAAGAGTTGATGGGTGCTATAAATACAGAAAACCCAATATGAGTAGAATTGGATTACTGTAATATCATGCACTAGAAAGGTGGCACTTAGAGAGTGGTGCTGAGTGTTGACTAACTAGTATTTGAATGTGAATGTTGAGATATTTAATTGTAATAACAGATTTCATATCAATATATTTAGATAACTAGTTTGAGACTCGGCCATGTATTATACGGGTAATTATAAAAATTTTAAACGTTAATCATTAAGTGAAATACATTCAATAAAATGATCATATATTATTAATACAATTATATTTACATTAAAATTACAGAAATTACATAATTAAAATTACATAAATATGTTACACATAAGTAAACCCTTTCTTATACACTACATTTGTGATTGTATTAATCGGTACACATTGTTTATCAAAAATCAAAATCTTTAGTTCATGTCTGCTTGTAACTCTTGATAAGGTAACATATAAGTCTACTTATAACTCTTTGTGTGACAAATAAGGTTTTTCAAATACATACCAACCCTAAATAAATGATAATGTATCCATGAAACTAACAAAAAGAAAATATTCATGCACATAAAATGTCATACCTTTTAATCAATTAATATAATGTCATTTGAGATCATCTGCTCATGTTTATAAAAAAAACATGATTATCTCAAAAACCAGATTACATGAACGTTGTTGATATAATCATCCTTAGAATCTTTAGAGTTTATGATAAATTTGTTGGCATTAATATTCTGTGTATGATAAATTTTTAATTGATTTTATATGTTACAATTAACAAATGTATAATCAAGCAGAATATAAAACCGAAAAACTATAACAAAATGATTTGTTTTATTTCATATGAAATGTAATTGCTAGGAAAATGACAAAAATATACTAACCTTAAAGCCATTATCAAATGACAGTGAGTTAATAGAATATTAAAAAATTTAAAGTTGCATAAAGTGAAAATGGTTATTCTTATTTACAGTAGTTGAAAGTATTAGATTATAAATGCTTAAATTTGAATACTAATCCAGTGTTATTAGTTCATATTATGGTAAATTGTTAAAATATTTAATTAATCGATATATATATATATATATATATATATATATATATATATATATATATATATATATATATATATATATATATATATATGTATATATATATAGGGTTGAGTTCAATTAAGAAATCATATTAGTGTGAGAAGTTGGAGAAATCCTTTGAACCAATCAAAAATTTTCTTTTGTTTTTTTCTTTTAATTAATTGCAAGGGTATAATGGTAAAAATTAAAATTTTTATATATGGTAAGTTTTAAATTATGAAAGTTTTACAATTAATTAACTTTTTACTATTTTACTTATTTGTTTATTAAATTAACAATGCATACTGATTCATTTTTTTATTCGTATTACATTTCTTATTATTTTGATATAAGTCATATTTCACATAAAATCCACCACACCATCCTACATATCAACTAAACGCGTTGACTTTGGGCAGGTAGATCATTTCCTTTCCAGTTCTCACAAACACACTTTGTTAAATAGATTATCATGAATAAAGACACATTACTAGTGCAATTTTTTTTCACCTCATAGAATTTTATATGATTATCTAATTTTCTTTAATATTGTGTTTTTATCATTATTAAAAGTAAAAGTTGACAATATAAACAACCAACGTACGTTACATTAAATGAAACAAATACATTGAAATTTAACTATAGTTAATTTATTAGTTCAAAGTAATACTAAACACCATAAAAGTAACTTGTATAACCAAGTTAACCAATTCTTCAAAACATTCTGAAAGTCACGAATCAAGTTCTCAATTAACGGGTGATGTCGGTGATCCCGAACTTAGAAAACATAAGTCTCTTCATCACTAGCCTACACATAACAAATACACAATTTTCAGATAAAACCCTACACAACTTATAGAATAATCCTACACAACGTACTTACACATATCATTATGTACACTTACATTAATACCTACACAGCCTACACAATTTGCAAAAATATTAAAAAAACAATACACAATGCTCTGTTAATACCTACATAATTTTTAGAAAAAACTTACACAATTTTTTAAAAAAAAATCAAGTACCTATATGTAGAAAACCAATACATAGTTTTTAAATAAACCCTACACAATTTACACATAACATAATATATACTTAAATTTACAACTACACATCCTACACGTTATTCTATTTATTTATTTATATATCAATTTTTATTTGTTATTTATATTTTTTATTTTTCTTATTGTATAAATTGTTAGTTTTGTTATTTGTATACCTATATGCTATACCCATTATTGTTTATTGTTTATTTTTTTATTTTTTTTATTTTCTATGTTTTATTTTGGTTTTAATTTTTAATCACATTAAATATATAAAGATATATTATTTAACATTGTTGCCTATAAGTTCATGCTTTACAATTCGAAATTTTTATGTTTTTGTTGCATAAAAGCATGTGTAGGTTGTATGTACAAACATATTTTGGCAAAACACCGTAACCACACATACTATGCATTGACAAAATAAAATATATCAAACAAAACATATCATTATAAAAAAACAAGTAATGCATTCTATTTTAGGTATATCATTAAAGTATATGTTTATCATAACAACGTAGGGATAAACAAATATAATGTATTATATGTAGGTTTATTATTTTAGTGTATGTTTATAATATCAGTGTAGGAAAAAATAACAAATGTACTCTATGTGGATTTATCATTAAAGTGTAGGTTAATCATAACATTGTAGGAACACATTTGCAACTATGTAGGCTCTACGTCAACTAATGTTGGTAACTCCATCATGTTTGCATGTGTAGAAGTCTACATATCACATTGTATAGGAGTTTGTATAGGTAGTCAATTGGTTCAGAGTCATTGTAGGAGTCTGTGTTCCTTGTGTAGGAATCTGTATTAACAAATACATTTTTGTAAACCGGTGTATATTTATTCAGAGTCAATGGGATTCTCTCTTACATTTATGAGTTTCTATATTTGTTATAACAATGAAATTACAGCCCTACCCTTTTCTATTAAAACTCATTAAAAACATATACATATTATTACAAAAATGTCATAATCAATGTAAGCCTTTGATCACTATATCTAATGGTCAGGATTCATTTCTCCAATTTCTCACTTTAATTTCATTTCTCCACTGAACCGTCATATATATATATAGGGGATGGTGAAGTGGAGAAATAAAATTAGAGCGAGAAATGCGAGAAATTAACTACAACGCCGATCTTGTTTGATCAATGGCCTACATACAAAATGGCAATCTTGTAATATTGAAGTGTTTTATTTTAATGTATTTAAGAGCAAAAGGTTAGGTAACTTTTTTTCTTTAAACTGAAATATGAAACGAGCATCTACTAACTGCATTCCACAATTATTTCTTAGGTCATAATTCACTTCTGAAAATAGAACGCACTTTAGAAATAAAATAGCATATAGATGTTATATGAAGAAATAAAAAGCTACAGAAACATGGGTAGGCCTAATCCTACACACATTTTTAAACCACAAATAAATGTTTTTTTTCCTACACAAACCATATATTAGTTCTATGATAACTACACATGGTCATGTTATAAATTGTAATACTACATTAATCATACGCAAATGGATTACGCCTACACTCAGTTGTCAGTTCCTACACTAATATTGGATGCCTTCACAAAACCAGTATTATTGTGTAAACCCTACATATACGTGTCAACCCTACACAACCATTTTTGTTTAAACCCTACATAATATATGCCAGCCCACACAGACTATACGTGAACTATTGTGTAGGGTTATTTTTTGCTATAGTGTTTAAGGTGATCGAACCTCTTTATCCTCACGATAATAACCTTGAAATTGTGAATCATAGAATAATTAACAACTTACCATTACAAGAGTAAGTATAAAGAAATTAAAAAAAATACAATTTAAAACTTCCTCAACAAGTTGAATTTGAATTGGATAATATCAAGTAGAATTTGAAAAAAAGAAGAAGATAAATTATAAAAAATAAAAATATAAAACAAATTATGTGCAGCTTTCTTCAAATTGGAGCTATAAAACACTTTCTTGCATAAAAATGAAGATGAGTGGTTTAATTAAAAGAATATAAAAAATAAAAATATGTAATTTGAAACTTGCTAAACCATTTATTAGTTACCAGTTCAAAAAAACAATTAGAGTTTTGACATAAATATCCTTCTGATTAATTAAAAGAAAAAGTTTTGATTGGTTAAAAGGACTTCTCCAACTTCTCACACTAATATGATTTCTCTATAAGTTGTTTATATATATAGGGTTAGGATATATTAAAAACCCACCTTAGATGAAAAAACTCTAGAAACTACATCCTAGCCATCCATTTTCTTAATCAATGGACAAGATTCCATAGTATATATTGGATGGTAAGAATGACTAAATTAATGTTATTTTATTACTTGAAGTACAAATAAGGGCAAAATAGGAAAGTTGATATTATATCATCTCTCATCTGGAACAACCCTTTCATTTATCTCTCACCAAAAAAATGGATTCTCTCATGTTTCTTTGATTCTTTCTCTACTACATAGCCTCATCCAAAGACTTGTTCTTGCTCAATGGCCATCGCCTCCTCATCGAAATCGATCTCTCAGGTTTTCGTTTCACCAAAGCATGTCGCCGTCCTCCAACTTAAATCTCATCGCCGTCTACAGACTGAAATCCCTCCGTCGTCCGCCGCCTAAAATATCGCGCCGTCAACCGCCATAACCAGTTCTGGGTAGAAATTGAAATGACTGAGAGAAGGTTGACCGGCCAGATTTCGTTTGAGTTTCAATTTCTTATGCCCCTAATTTTGGGTCTGATCTCTATCCTAATTTAACATTAAAAATTGTTTTTGTAGTTATCTCTAAAATTTTTTAAATTGTTTCTTGATTTGATTATACATACATATAAATTAGGGTGAAAGTTTGTTGAAGTTGGTTTTATTTGAATTACAGAAGATGAAGGAGAATTTAAAGAATTTCTATTTGCTGTTATAAGTATGTTGGAAACTTGGAATGAGAATGAATAGAAGATTAGTGAATTATTGTTTTAAGGATCATGAACATTTTCTTCTGTATCTTTTAGATGGTTTGTAAATTACGTATTTGGTTCTTTTACATGAAGAAGATGAACATGAAAAAGGTTATAATATTCTAAAGGATAAATACATGTTTTAAGTAACAAATATATGTAGCAACTTTGTAATTAAGTTTACATATTTTTAAATATGTAACAAATTTGTAAATATGATTCCATAACAAATATATTTAACAATTTTTAATTGTAACATATTAAGTTTAAATATGTAACATATTTTTAAATATGTAAAAATTGATAATAAGTTTACATATTAAGTTTAAATATTAAACATATATTTAAATATGTAACAAATATATTTAACAAGTTATAATTATAACATATTAATTTTAAATATTTAATATATTTTTAAATATGTAAAAATTGGTTAATAAGTGATTTCATATTAAGTTTACATATTTTTAATAATTTTTTTAAATACTTAAAAATTCTATAAATAAGTTTGCATATCTAAGTTTTAATATTAAACATATATTTACATATGTAACTAATATATTTAACAAGTTTTAATTATAACATATTAAGATTAAATATTTAACATATTTTAAAATATACATACTGTTTTAGTGTTTTTTTTTAATTCTAATATAATTTTTGCATATTTAATATACAATTAACATGTGTATTTACTGTTTAAAAAATTATTTAACAGTTTTAAAGTTAATAAGTAATTAATTTAACAACTTCCGGAAACATTTGATATGAAACTTTTGGAGATTACTCACCTTCCAATTTATGAGGAAATCTTTTTTTATTAATCAAGTAATATTATCAATATTAACCAATCTAGTAAATTATGCTCTTTCAATTGAAATTAAAAAAAAAAAAGGTTCTTGCTCCCCAAATATTTTAAGATTGAAGAGAGAGAGACAGACAGAGTGTACAATTTGTTTGAATGTGACATGAGATTTGACACACAAGAAATAGAAATTACCTAAATATCCTTCATGATAAATGAGAAGTTTTTTGAGGCATAAAAACGTGGCCATTTTTCAAACATCAAATGGGTTTCTAGAGTTTTTGTAACTGAAGAGAGTTTTCAATTTATATATATCCTCTATATATATATATATATATATATATATATAAACAACTTATAGAAAACAAAAAAGAAACAAAGATTTCGGATTTTATGAAAGTAGGGTAAATGATTTTTAACTGGATTAACTATTTTTTTTAAATTAATGTGAAAATGGAATATACCTTGAAATATACTGAGAAGCATGATTAATTTACAAATAATAATAAAAAAATAATAAAATATTTCTATTAAGTTACATTATAATAAGTGTGAATCTTAGTGAATTTTTAACATATTTTTATAATAAATATTATGGTTGTAATTTTTTTTTAAAATTCTATATATAGCTTTATTATTTTAAATATAAACCATAATAAATACTTTAATCATGTACTAACCAACATGTAACATTAACGTAAACCCAATTCGTTATATTTGTATAAAAATAAAACTAATAAGTTAATATAATATTAATATTATGTAAATAGCTAATGAAAACGATATGCTAGGTTTCAATATCGTAAATGATTTTGGAAAGCGAAAATATTGGAATTGTATTGAAGCAGATTTTTTGGTTTAAAATTTGAATGCTTTTAATTAAGTAATTTGTCTTATAAGACATACTAAGTTAACTATATTTAAATTTATAAAAAAAGTATAAATCAAGTCACAAAATATATTTTATGAATCATTTTGGTCTAAGTTATGCAAGAAAATATAGAAACTAAATATTGATCTTCTTATTGCTAAAACATTTTATACTACATAAAAAAGCCATATAAATAAAGGATTAATTTCATATATACCTTTACAAAATGACAAATAGTTCATATAATAAATCGTTATACATATGGATTATAGTTAAATATTCAACTTTAATGATTTAATGCTAAATACCGAGATGTATATAATAGATATTCTCCATGTTTGCAATATTTATACAAAATGTTTGGAGAAAGTTAAGAAAATACATATTTTCTTAAGTTCAAATGCATATGATAAAATTATTAAATCCAAATTTGAAACCAATCTTATATAAAAAATAATGCACTGTTGCTCGAATCCCAGTTTAAAAACAATTTGTAGTATACCATAAAAATCCAAATTCTTTGACAATGATGCACATCTATTTCTTTATTTGCAATTAATCGTGACTTTAAAATTTTATTCTAACAGATCTGCAACTTCAATTTTTATATTTCCTTATTTCACCATTAATGTTAAAAAATGAATCAGCTAGAATTTACATTTAATAAATATATTGAATTCATTTATTGAAATGACTTAAAAAATAAGGAACATATATTAAATTGGTTGAAAAAAATATGAGAAATGGCTATAAGATTGACAAGTGGCAAAAGTGGTAGTCTTTTATTAGAGTATATAAATATAGATTTTCCATGTTTGCAAAATTTATACAAAATGTTTGGAGAAAATTAAGAAAATATATATTTTCTTGAGTTCAAATGCATATGAGAAAATTATTAAATTCAAATTGGAAACCAGTCTTATAAAAAATATTATGCAATATTGCTCGAATCCCAATTTAAAAACAATTTGTAGTTTACCATACAAATCTAAATTATCGACAATGATGCACCTTTATTTATTTATTTGCAATTAACCGTGACTTTAAAATTTTATTCTAACAGACCTGCAACTTCTATTTTTATATTTCCTTATTTTCTTATTTCACCAATAATGTGAACAAATAAATCGGTTAGGATTTACATTTAATAAAAATATTGAATTCATTTATTGAAATAATTTAAAAGATAAGGACCACATATTAAAATGGTTGAAAAAAATGTGATGATGACTATGAGATTGACAAGTGCCAAAAGTTGTAGTCTTTTACTAGAGTAGATATATTAGATGTAGGAGTATTATTATAAGGTAATGTTTTAAGGGTAAAGTTAAAATATAAAAGGGGACAAAAGTAAGAACCGTGAGAAAGATTCGTGATTACACAAAAACTTCTTAAAAATAAATTCAAAAATAAGAAGTAAAAATATCATAACTTAAAATATAAATAAAAAACAGAAAAATTTGAAAAACTAAAATGTTTCTCCCATCAATCCTATTAAAAAAATCCCGACGAAAAGTCACAATGCAGAGATCAAAGACACAACGACGAAAATGAACAAAAAACACAATTCTAACTAAAAAAAGACACAATAAATCACAAAATATAACATAATGCCGAACAAAATATAACATGATGTTAAGTAACATAACACAATATCAAGAAAAAAAGACAAAATTAATGACGAAAATAAACACAAAATATAATGATAAAAAATAAAAAACCCAATAATGATTTTCACTCAGCATTGCTTTTTTTTTAAGAACGAGAAAGTCGTTAAAAACATTTTTGTGTATTTACTATTTTCATTTTTTATTAAATTTTGAGTTATGGTTTTTTATATTATTTTTTTGAGAGTTTTTTTGTATAGCTACAAATTTTTCTCATCTTTTTTTTTATTTTTCTCTCTCTTTGTAAAATATCTTGACCCATGTTTTAGAGCTAACAAATTATTTAATTTATATTTATTTTCTTTATGAATCGCTAACTTGAATACTAGTAAACAACTTCTAAATCTACATATGTTTATCCACAATGAGAATCAAACACTCAAACCCACCATTGAGAGCAATATCTTTCCGTCATAGCTAGGTATCGGTAGACTATAAATGCTTTGACTAATTTAAGGGAAGGTTTTCAAGAAAATGACAACAGATTTGATAAAATATAAAACTATTTTTTCAGGAAGAAGAATATACTTAGGATTAGGATTGTTTCACTAATAATGTAACAAAAAAAACACAAATGTTTCAATGAGATATTTTGAGAACCATGTTGATTTTTAAGAACTTAAGAACTCAATTTTTAGCCACACATTTTGTTAAATGGATTGGATTGTGTGGTTGAGATTAAATCTGACTAAAAAATCAAAGTAGGAGAGAGAATAAAGTTGTAATTGATTACACTAATTTTTACGTCTGTTACACATATGTAATAAGTCGACTCGGCGTGTAAAAAATTATGTAATTTTTTTACGTATATGTAACCTACATATATTACGTATGTGTAAAAAAAATTTCGAAAAAAAAAATTGTTACACTAAGTTCTTTCGAGTTCTTAAAACTCAAAAGGGTTCTCATTTGAAATCTCCCCTACTATATATATATATATATATATATATATATATATAAACGAAATCTTTAAAATCCAAATTGTCGCGTTTTGGTCGCTCCCCACCCTCTATGGAGCCACCAGATTGCTTCATTTGTAAATGATGAATTCTCATTGATTTAGTGCGATTTAACCCGGATAGCTACACGGGTCATAACTCCTCAAAAATCTAATTCCTAACCATCTCCATCAATATCACGGCTTTCTCCATCTCTATCAATTCTGATAGCCCTAATCACCATTGATCTTCACAATCGCCAATAGTTTGTGGTGCCACAATCACTAATTTACTCGGATTTCAAGATTAGAATGATCGATGAGAGGATCGGAGACGGATGATGGCACTAGGGTTTCAAGATCAAAGCTTGAAAAAGACTGCTCGATTCGGTTGGAAGCTGTACACCTTCACATAAGCTGTTAAAATTCATTGATTTTGTATGCATCTATCTGCAGCCAACTTTGTTGATTGCACTCTCATAGACATTCCAACCAAGAGAGAGTATGAGTTTGTCTATATTTTTATATGGCATTTAAATTGTAAGTATGATATAATTTGAAGATTTATATAGGTCTGATTTCAACCTTACTTGATAGCGTTTTTATTAGGTTGATTGTGAAAAAATGTGAAGCGAGATATCTGCGAAGGTATATATAGGTATGTTAGACACTCAAGCAATAATCTTGGCACTTAGTTTGATTTATTGTTGTATTTGATTAGTTATTTACTTATCGTGACTTTAGGTTGTAATACTAACTTAAAAGGTACATACATTCTAAAGTTGTAATAGCCTGTATCAATGGCTCCTGTGTTAGCAACATCACTTAAGGTATGGAATTAATTACTTTATTTAAAGGTGGTATATTTAGTTAAGTTAATGGTTATACTACTTGGTATTGCCTTTCACTACAAAACCTGAAAAAGTTAATGTGGCATAAGTCTGCAAGCAATTGAAGTAGCTTCATCATATAACATAAAAAAGGCTGTTAGATCTCGTTTTGTATTTCTAAGTCTTTTGTATTCGATTGTAGTTGATTTGTATGTATTTGGCCTTTGATGTTTGTTTTGTTTGTATTTAGGCCCAAAGGAAATTGTAATGACGCCTATTGGGCATTTGGAAATAAAATACTTTTTCTCATGCATGCTCCTCTATAAATAGAGAGCATGCCATGAGAAATTAGAACCTTTTGTCAAATTCTCTAACTCACCTCCTATATTGTTCTTTTCCTCACTTTCACTCTCTAACCCGAAAACAATCAAGATTCGAGACCAAAGGTGACTTAGTGTGATTTCCGCTAGCACTAAGTTTGGCTGATTCAAGAATAGTTGTTAGATCCACCCACGTTGGGACCTACAAAGGCTATAAACATTAATCGTATAAAATAGAATACAATTTCAAAAGACAGTTAACTAAAACCAAATATGCTTAAAAGAAGTAAAAGAAAGACTTCATATTTAAATTTAATAGTTATTGTTTTAAGTCTTCTGGTGAAAAGTCTCTTTTTTGTATTTAGGTGTTGAATGGCATGATTTATCTGCTTCTAGAAGATATAGAGGAGATCTTATCTATCTCAACCACCACGAGCTAAAGTCGTTACCAGAGCTTGACATCAACTATCTTCGAAAAGCTCTAGGCCGTGGTGAGTATGATGATACGTTAGAAGGTTGGGTCACCACTTTTCTGCATCGTCAATCAAAAGTGGACGACAAAGACTTCGAGCTGAATAAGGGTCGCAAGTACAAGAACCCACGAGAGATAGACACAGCCACCGGAGAGCCATGTATAATGTGGAGATACAGGGCGCCAAAAGACTGCCACGTTATCTATCATGGCGAGCCTTACATTCCTAAAACTCTCCGAGACTTCATTGGTTAGGAGTTTGATAATACAATAGGTGAGGCTGTCATCCACTGCCATTCGCGTATTCGGAGCATGAGCTAATGGTTCTACACATAGAGGGCTTGAAGAAGTTCTACAACTCACCTATAGGAACCGTCGAAGACCTTGGAAGGCAAAATACCGACCGGATAGTTGAAGCTTTCAAAAAGTTCGTCAGAAGACCTGTTGAACTTCCACTGACCGAGGACGAGTTTCTGGAGTACGACACCAACGGGTACCAATACTAAAGACTAGAGGGAGATTGTTAGGTCCCGTTTTGTATTTCTAAGTCTTTTGTATTGGATTGTAGTTGATTTGTATGTATTGGGCCTTTGATGTTTGTTTTGTTTGTATTTAGGCCCAAGGGAAGTTGTAATGAAGCCCATTGGGCATTTGGAAATAAAATACTACTTCTCATGCATGCTCCTCTATAAATAGAGAGCATGCCATGAGAAATTAGAACCTTTTGCCAAATTCTCTAACTCACCTTCTATATTGTTCTCTTCCTCACTTCACTCCCTAACCCGAAAATAATCAAGATCCGAGACCAAAGGTGACTTAGTGTGATTTCCGCTAGCGCTAAGTTTGGTTGATCCAAGAATAGTTGTTAGATCCACCCGCGTTGGGACCAACAATTGGTATCAGAGCTTCGGCTCACTAGTTGAGGTTTTTGGATCACAACCTTGGGTTTTGATCTTAAGAAGAAGAAAAGAAAGCTTCTTGCAAAGAAAAACCATAAAAACAAGAAAAATCACAAAAATAAAAAAACCATCGGCTTCTAGTTCATAAACATGTCTTAGAAAGTGTTCTTGGTGAAAATAACAAGTATAATAGTTCTAGATCTAAAGTTTCGGGATTAAAATTGTTAAAACTTGATAAGTTAGAATTTCGCATCGCATGGCATAAAAATCAGTGTACCAACCTTTGACCAGAACTGACAAGATTAGATAGATCCCTAGAAAGATTGTTTCTAGAAGAACTGACCTTTTTCACATCAGAAACAATTTCGCTTCGCCTGTTATTTCGCTTCCCATAAAGATGTTTTTGCTTCGCTTAAACCCTCTTCGCTTCGCATAGGGTTTTCGCATCGCGTGAAAGTTTTTCGCTTCGCACGGGTTGATTTTGCTTCGCTTGAAGTTTTTCGCTTCGCATCACAATTCATCATATCGCTTCGCATAAGAAACCTTTTCGCTTCACCTGAGATTTTTTTCGCTTCGCCTGAGTGTTTTGCGCGAAATTCTTGTTTGTGTTAAAATTTAAATTGTTTAAGGACTGTTAAGTGTTCAAGACTGTTGTAACCATGACTAGTACTGATTCTGAGTTGTTGAAGGGGTATTTGTTGCTTGAGAACCAAGTGGGAACACCTACAAAGCCTCCAAAGTACATGACCTTAGATGATAATTTTGCCGATTTTAAATGGAGGTTTATGAACTTTATCTCGTTGAATGACTCTGAGCTGATGAGATGTTTTGAAACTAGTCCTCATATTCCCATGATAGTCACTGCAACTGGGGAACGAGCAAAACCCATTGAAGATTATGATCAAACTGATAGGACTTTAATAGAACAAGATAAGAAGGCTTATCTCACTTTGACTATTTGTCTTTCAAATGAAATTACTAAAACTCTACGTGAACATAAAAGTGCAAAGGGTTTGTGGGATGCACTGGTTGAGAAAGTTGAAGGGAATGCTGAGATTAGGGAATACAAGAAGGCACTTTTGAAAGAAGAATTCAATGTGTTCAACCATTGTCAAGGTGAAAATGTGTTGGACTTGGTGAAAAGATTTAAAAAGCATATGGTAAGAATCAGAGCTGCTAATGTCAACATCATGTTGGGTTGGATTTTTGATAAGGAAGATTGGAATCTTCTCAACCTCCTCAGAAAACGACTAAGTATGGAATTCGAGCAAGCCCAGACGATCGAGCATGGTTTTTACTACTTTGAGCAAGGTTCTGAACCTTAAATGGTTGATTCTTCTAAGTGTTAAAGGCTTCGAGCAAGCTACACTTCAACGAGCAAGGGTATTCTTCTATCGAGCATAGATTGCCAATCGAGCAAACAGCTTGATCATACAAGTTCCAGCCAAGTGTTACGAGCACAGGATGATCGAGCACATGGGGACGAGCATGGATGCAATGAGAGGATGTCACGTGAATCTAAGCAAAGACTTCGAGCACAATTCAGTTACCGAGCAAGATTTACATCCGAGCATGCTAAAGATTGCTGAATAAGAAAAGATGAAGACATCAAGAAGAATGAGCTTGCTCGATGGACTTATTCGGGCAAAGTTTGGACAAGTCAAGAGGAATGAAGCTTAGTCGAAGGGAATATGTATTCTTCGAAAGAGAATATATTCTAAGTAAAGTCTGCTCGAGGACACTCATCGAGCACACCTAGTATAGGAAGTTTGCTCGAGCAAGGTATGTACCTTGCTCGAGGACTGAAACACTTGTATTAGATTTATCTTTCATTATGTAATGACTAGGACTTATAGAAGGAAAGTCAGAGTCTATAAATAGACGTCCTAGGGTACCTTTAGGAAAAGTTGGGGGGACGGAATTGGCAGGCACTCACTGATTACGAAAAACAGCCACCGTCACACAAAACCCTAGACATTCCATTCACTGTACCTTTGACGTATCATTAAATATAGTGA